>NW_027619344.1:0-45266 GCF_964187855.1 Myxine glutinosa
CACTTTTGCACTTGTATTAGTGTGGAAAAAACACTTTTCGCACTTGTGTTAGTGTTGACAAAACCACTTTTCGCACATGTGTTAGTGTTGAAAAACCACTTTTCGCACTTCTGTTAGTGTTGAAAAACCACTTTTCGCACTTGTGTTGGTGCAGGAAACCACTTTTGCACTTGTATTAGTGTGGAAAAAACACTTTTCGCACTTGTGATAGTGTTGAAAAACCACTTTTCGCACTTGTGTTAGTGTTGAAAAACCACTTTTCGCACATGTGTTAGTGTTGAAAAACCACTTTTCGCACTTCTGTTAGTGTTGAAAAACCACTTTTCGCACTTGTGTTGGTGCAGGAAACCACTTTTGCACTTGTATTAGTGTGGAAAAAACACTTTTCGCACTTGTGTTAGTGTTGAAAAACCACTTTTCGCACATGTGTTAGTGTTGAAAAACCACTTTTCGCACTTCTGTGAAAAACCACTTTTCGCACTTGTGTTGGTGCAGGAAACCACTTTTGCACTTGTATTAGTGTGGAAAAAACACTTTTCGCACTTGTGATAGTGTTGAAAAACCACTTTTCGCACTTGTGTTAGTGTTGAAAAACCACATTTCGCACTTGTGTTTGTGTTGAAAAACCACTTTTCGCACTTGTGTTGGTGCAGGAAACCACTTTTGCACTTGTATTAGTGTGGAAAAAACACTTTTCGCACTTGTGTTCGTGTTGAAAAACCACTTTTTGCACATGTGTTAGTGTTGAAAAACCACTTTTCGCACTTCTGTTAGTGTTGAAAAACCACTTTTCGCACTTGTGTTGGTGCAGGAAACCACTTTTGCACTTGTATTAGTGTGGAAAAAACACTTTTCGCACTTGTGTTAGTGTTGAAAAACCACTTTTCGCACTTGTGTTAGTGTTGAAAACCACTTTTCACACTTGTGTTAGTGTTGAAAAACCACTTTTTGCACTTGTGTTGGTGCAGGAAACCACTTTTGCACTTGTATTAGTGTGGAAAAAACACTTTTCGCACTTGTGTTAGTGTTGAAAAAACCACTTTTTGCACTTGTGTTAGTGTTGAAAAACCACTTTTCACACTTGTGTTAGTGTTGAAAAACCACTTTTCGCACTTGTGTTAGTGTTGAAAAACCACTTTTCGCACTTGTGTTAGTGTTGAAAAACCACTTTTCGCACTTGTGTTAGTGTTAAAAAACTACTTTTCGCACTTGTGTTAGTGTTGAAAAACCACTTTTCGCACTTGTGTTAGTGTTGAAAAACCACTTTTCGCACTTGCGTTAGTGTTGAAAAACCACTTTTTGCACTTGTGTTAGTGTTGAAAAACTACTTTTCGCACTTGTGTTAGTGTTGAAAAACCACTTTTCGCACTTGTGTTGGTGCAGGAAACCACTTTTGCACTTGTATTAGTGTGGAAAAAACACTTTTTGCATTTGTGATAGTGTTGAAAAACCACTTTTCGCACTTGTGTTGGTGCAGGAAACCACTTTTGCACTTGTATTAGTGTGGAAAAAAACACTTTTCGCACTTGTGTTAGTGTTGAAAAACCACTTTTCGCACATGTGTTAGTGTTGAAAAACCACTTTTCGCACTTCTGTTAGTGTTGAAAAACCACTTTTCGCACTTGTGTTGGTGCAGGAAACCACTTTTTGCACTTGTATTAGTGTGGAAAAAACACTTTTCGCACTTGTGTTAGTGTTGAAAAACCACTTTTCGCACTTCTGTTAGTGTTGAAAAACCACTTTTCGCACTTGTGTTGGTGCAGGAAACCACTTTTGCACTTGTATTAGTGTGGAAAAAACACTTTTCGCACTTGTGTTAGTGTTGAAAAACCACTTTTTGCACTTGTGTTAGTGTTGAAAAACCACTTTTCGCACTTGTGTTAGTGTTGAAAAACCACTTTTCGCACTTGTGTTGGTGCAGGAAACCACTTTTGCACTTGTATTAGTGTGGAAAAAACACTTTTTGCACTTGTGATAGTGTTGAAAAAACCACTTTTCGCACTTGTGTTAGTGTTGAAAAACCACTTTTCGCACATGTGTTAGTGTTGAAAAACCACTTTTCACACTTTTGTTGGTGCAGGAAACCACTTTTGCACTTGTATTAGTGTGGAAAAAACACTTTTTGCACTTGTGATAGTGTTGAAAAACCACTTTTCGCACTTGTGTTGGTGCAGGAAACCACTTTTGCACTTGTATTAGTGTGGAAAAAACACTTTTCGCACTTGTGATAGTGTTGAAAAACCACTTTTCGCACTTGTGTTAGTGTTGAAAAACCACATTTCGCACTTGTGTTAGTGTTGAAAAACCACTTTTCGCACTTGTGTTGGTGCAGGAAACCACTTTTGCACTTGTATTAGTGTGGAAAAAACACTTTTCGCACTTGTGTTCGTGTTGAAAAACCACTTTTTGCACATGTGTTAGTGTTGAAAAACCACTTTTCGCACTTCTGTTAGTGTTGAAAAACCACTTTTCGCACTTGTGTTGGTGCAGGAAACCACTTTTGCACTTGTATTAGTGTGGAAAAAACACTTTTCGCACTTGTGTTAGTGTTGAAAAACCACTTTTCGCACTTGTGTTAGTGTTGAAAACCACTTTTCACACTTGTGTTAGTGTTGAAAAACCACTTTTTGCACTTGTGTTGGTGCAGGAAACCACTTTTGCACTTGTATTAGTGTGGAAAAAACACTTTTCGCACTTGTGTTAGTGTTGAAAAACCACTTTTTGCACTTGTGTTAGTGTTGAAAAACCACTTTTCACACTTGTGTTAGTGTTGAAAAACCACTTTTCGCACTTGTGTTAGTGTTGAAAAACCACTTTTCGCACTTGTGTTAGTGTTGAAAAACCACTTTTCGCACTTGTGTTAGTGTTGAAAAACTACTTTTCGCACTTGTGTTAGTGTTGAAAACCACTTTTCGCACTTGTGTTAGTGTTGAAAAACCACTTTTCGCACTTGCGTTAGTGTTGAAAAACCACTTTTTGCACTTGTGTTAGTGTTGAAAAACTACTTTTCGCACTTGTGTTAGTGTTGAAAAACCACTTTTCGCACTTGTGTTGGTGCAGGAAACCACTTTTGCACTTGTATTAGTGTGGAAAAAACACTTTTTGCATTTGTGATAGTGTTGAAAAACCACTTTTCGCACTTGTGTTGGTGCAGGAAACCACTTTTGCACTTGTATTAGTGTGGAAAAAACACTTTTCGCACTTGTGTTAGTGTTGAAAAACCACTTTTTGCACTTGTGTTAGTGTTGAAAAACCACTTTTCGCACTTGTGTTAGTGTTGAAAAACCACTTTTTGCACTTGTGTTGGTGCAGGAAACCACTTTTGCACTTGTATTAGTGTGGAAAAAACACTTTTCGCACTTGTGTTAGTGTTGAAAAACCACTTTTCGCACTTGTGTTAGTGTTGAAAAACCACTTTTCGCACTTGTGTTGGTGCAGGAAACCACTTTTGCACTTGTATTAGTGTGGAAAAAAACACTTTTCGCACTTGTGTTAGTGTTGAAAAACCACTTTTCGCACTTGTGTTAGTGTTGAAAAACTACTTTTCACACTTGTGTTGTTGCAGGAAACCACTTTTGCACTTGTATTAGTGTGGAAAAACCACTTTTTGCACTTGTGTTAGTGTTGAAAAACCACTTTTCGCACTTGTGTTAGTGTTGAAAAACCACTTTTCGCACTTGTGTTAGTGTTGAAAAACCACTTTTCGCACTTGTGTTAGTGTTGAAAAACCACTTTTCGCACTTGTGTTGGTGCAGGAAACCACTTTTGCACTTGTATTAGTGTGGAAAAAACACTTTTCGCACTTGTGTTAGTGTTGAAAAACCACTTTTTGCACTTGTGTTAGTGTTGAAAAACCACTTTTCGCACTTGTGTTAGTGTTGAAAAACCACTTTTCGCACTTGTGTTGGTGCAGGAAACCACTTTTGCACTTGTATTAGTGTGGAAAAAAACACTTTTCGCACTTGTGTTAGTGTTGAAAAACCACTTTTTGCACTTGTGTTAGTGTTGAAAAACCACTTTTCGCACTTGTGTTGGTGCAGGAAACCACTTTTGCACTTGTATTAGTGTGGAAAAAACACTTTTCGAACTTGTGTTCGTGTTGAAAAACCACTTTTCGCACTTGTGTTAGTGTTGAAAAACCACTTTTCGCACTTGTGTTAGTGTTGAAAAACCACTTTTCGCACTTGTGTTGGTGCAGGAAACCACTTTTGCACTTGTATTAATGTGGAAAAAAACACTTTTCGAACTTGTGTTAGTGTTGAAAAACCACTTTTCGCACTTCTGTTAGTGCTGAAAAACCACTTTTCGCACTTGTGTTGTTGCAGGAAACCACTTTTGCACTTGTATTAGTGTGGAAAAATCACTTTCCGCACTTGTGTTAGTGTTGAAAAACCACTTTTTGCACTTGTGTTAGTGTTGAAAAACCACTTTTCGCACTTGTGTTAGTTTTGAAAAACCACTTTTCGCACTTGTGTTGGTGCAGGAAACCACTTTTGCACTTGTATTAGTGTGGAAAAAACACTTTTCGCACTTATGTTAGTGTTGAAAAACCACTTTTCGCACTTGTGTTAGTGTTGAAAAACCACTTTTCGCACTTGTGCTGGTGCAGGAAACCACTTTTGCACTTGTATTAGTGTGGAAAAAACACTTTTCGCACTTGTGTTAGTGTTGAAAAACCACTTTTCGCACTTGTGTTAGTGTTGAAAAACTACTTTTCACACTTGTGTTGGTGCAGGAAACCACTTTTGCACTTGTATTAGTGTGGAAAAACCACTTTTTGCACTTGTGTTAGTGTTGAAAAACCACTTTTCGCACTTGTGTTAGTTTGGAAAAAACACTTTTTGCACTTGTGATATTGTTGAAAAACCACTTTTTGCACTTGTGTTAGTGTTGAAAAACCACATTTCGCACTTGTGTTTGTGTTGAAAAACCACTTTTCGCACTTGTGTTGGTGCAGGAAACCACTTTTGCACTTGTATTAGTGTGGAAAAAACACTTTTCGCACTTGTGTTCGTGTTGAAAAACCACTTTTTGCACATGTGTTAGTGTTGAAAAACCACTTTTCGCACTTCTGTTAGTGTTGAAAAACCACTTTTCGCACTTGTGTTGGTGCAGGAAACCACTTTTGCACTTGTATTAGTGTGGAAAAAACACTTTTCGCACTTGTGTTAGTGTTGAAAAACCACTTTTCGCACTTGTGTTAGTGTTGAAAACCACTTTTCACACTTGTGTTAGTGTTGAAAAACCACTTTTGGACTTGTGTTGGTGCAGGAAACCACTTTTGCACTTGTATTAGTGTGGAAAAAACACTTTTCGCACTTGTGTTAGTGTTGAAAAACCACTTTTTGCACTTGTGTTAGTGTTGAAAAACCACTTTTCACACTTGTGTTAGTGTTGAAAAACCACTTTTCGCACTTGTGTTAGTGTTGAAAAACCACTTTTCGCACTTGTGTTAGTGTTGAAAAACCACTTTTCGCACTTGTGTTAGTGTTAAAAAACTACTTTTCGCACTTGTGTTAGTGTTGAAAAACCACTTTTCGCACTTGTGTTAGTGTTGAAAAACCACTTTTCGCACTTGCGTTAGTGTTGAAAAACCACTTTTTGCACTTGTGTTAGTGTTGAAAAACTACTTTTCGCACTTGTGTTAGTGTTGAAAAACCACTTTTCGCACTTGTGTTGGTGCAGGAAACCACTTTTGCACTTGTATTAGTGTGGAAAAAACACTTTTTGCATTTGTGATAGTGTTGAAAAACCACTTTTCGCACTTGTGTTGGTGCAGGAAACCACTTTTGCACTTGTATTAGTGTGGAAAAAACACTTTTCGCACTTGTGTTAGTGTTGAAAAACCACTTTTCGCACATGTGTTAGTGTTGAAAAACCACTTTTCGCACTTCTGTTAGTGTTGAAAAACCACTTTTCGCACTTGTGTTGGTGCAGGAAACCACTTTTGCACTTGTATTAGTGTGGAAAAAACACTTTTCGCACTTGTGTTAGTGTTGAAAAACCACTTTTCGCACTTGTGTTAGTGTTGAAAACCACTTTTCGCACTTGTGTTAGTGTTGAAAAACCACTTTTTGCACTTGTGTTGGTGCAGGAAACCACTTTTGCACTTGTATTAGTGTGGAAAAAACACTTTTCGCACTTGTGTTCGTGTTGAAAAACCACTTTTTGCACTTGTGTTAGTGTTGAAAAACCACTTTTCGCACTTGTGTTAGTGTTGAAAAACCACTTTTCGCACTTGTGTTGGTGCAGGAAACCACTTTTGCACTTGTATTAGTGTGGAAAAAACACTTTTTGCACTTGTGATAGTGTTGAAAAACCACTTTTCGCACTTGTGTTAGTGTTGAAAAACCACTTTTCGCACATGTGTTAGTGTTGAAAAACCACTTTTCACACTTTTGTTGGTGCAGGAAACCACTTTTGCACTTGTATTAGTGTGGAAAAAACACTTTTTGCACTTGTGATAGTGTTGAAAAACCACTTTTCGCACTTGTGTTGGTGCAGGAAACCACTTTTGCACTTGTATTAGTGTGGAAAAAACACTTTTCGCACTTGTGATAGTGTTGAAAAACCACTTTTCGCACTTGTGTTAGTGTTGAAAAACCACATTTCGCACTTGTGTTAGTGTTGAAAAACCACTTTTCGCACTTGTGTTGGTGCAGGAAACCACTTTTGCACTTGTATTAGTGTGGAAAAAACACTTTTCGCACTTGTGTTCGTGTTGAAAAACCACTTTTTGCACATGTGTTAGTGTTGAAAAACCACTTTTCGCACTTCTGTTAGTGTTGAAAAACCACTTTTCGCACTTGTGTTGGTGCAGGAAACCACTTTTGCACTTGTATTAGTGTGGAAAAAACACTTTTCGCACTTGTGTTAGTGTTGAAAAACCACTTTTCGCACTTGTGTTAGTGTTGAAAACCACTTTTCACACTTGTGTTAGTGTTGAAAAACCACTTTTTGCACTTGTGTTGGTGCAGGAAACCACTTTTGCACTTGTATTAGTGTGGAAAAAACACTTTTCGCACTTGTGTTAGTGTTGAAAAACCACTTTTTGCACTTGTGTTAGTGTTGAAAAACCACTTTTCACACTTGTGTTAGTGTTGAAAAACCACTTTTCGCACTTCTGTTAGTGTTGAAAAACCACTTTTCGCACTTGTGTTGGTGTTGAAAAACCACTTTTCGCACTTGTGTTAGTGTTGAAAAACTACTTTTCGCACTTGTGTTAGTGTTGAAAACCACTTTTCGCACTTGTGTTAGTGTTGAAAAACCACTTTTCGCACTTGCGTTAGTGTTGAAAAACCACTTTTTGCACTTGTGTTAGTGTTGAAAAACTACTTTTCGCACTTGTGTTAGTGTTGAAAAACCACTTTTCGCACTTGTGTTGGTGCAGGAAACCACTTTTGCACTTGTATTAGTGTGGAAAAAACACTTTTTGCATTTGTGATAGTGTTGAAAAACCACTTTTCGCACTTGTGTTGGTGCAGGAAACCACTTTTGCACTTGTATTAGTGTGGAAAAAACACTTTTCGCACTTGTGTTAGTGTTGAAAAACCACTTTTTGCACTTGTGTTAGTGTTGAAAAACCACTTTTCGCACTTGTGTTAGTGTTGAAAAACCACTTTTCGCACTTGTGTTGGTGCAGGAAACCACTTTTGCACTTGTATTAGTGTGGAAAAAACACTTTTCGCACTTGTGTTAGTGTTGAAAAACCACTTTTTGCACTTGTGTTAGTGTTGAAAAACCACTTTTCGCACTTGTGTTGGTGCAGGAAACCACTTTTGCACTTGTATTAGTGTGGAAAAAACACTTTTCGAACTTGTGTTCGTGTTGAAAAACCACTTTTCGCACTTGTGTTAGTGTTGAAAAACCACTTTTCGCACTTGTGTTAGTGTTGAAAAACCACTTTTCGCACTTGTGTTGGTGCAGGAAACCACTTTTGCACTTGTATTAATGTGGAAAAAACACTTTTCGAACTTGTGTTAGTGTTGAAAAACCACTTTTCGCACTTCTGTTAGTGCTGAAAAACCACTTTTCGCACTTGTGTTGTTGCAGGAAACCACTTTTGCACTTGTATTAGTGTGGAAAAATCACTTTCCGCACTTGTGTTAGTGTTGAAAAACCACTTTTTGCACTTGTGTTAGTGTTGAAAAACCACTTTTCGCACTTGTGTTAGTTTTGAAAAACCACTTTTCGCACTTGTGTTGGTGCAGGAAACCACTTTTGCACTTGTATTAGTGTGGAAAAAACACTTTTCGCACTTATGTTAGTGTTGAAAAACCACTTTTCGCACTTGTGTTAGTGTTGAAAAACCACTTTTCGCACTTGTGCTGGTGCAGGAAACCACTTTTGCACTTGTATTAGTGTGGAAAAAACACTTTTCGCACTTGTGTTAGTGTTGAAAAACCACTTTTCGCACTTGTGTTAGTGTTGAAAAACTACTTTTCACACTTGTGTTGGTGCAGGAAACCACTTTTGCACTTGTATTAGTGTGGAAAAACCACTTTTTGCACTTGTGTTAGTGTTGAAAAACCACTTTTCGCACTTGTGTTAGTGTGGAAAAAACACTTTTTGCACTTGTGATATTGTTGAAAAACCACTTTTTGCACTTGTGTTAGTGTTGAAAAACCACATTTCGCACTTGTGTTTGTGTTGAAAAACCACTTTTCGCACTTGTGTTGGTGCAGGAAACCACTTTTGCACTTGTATTAGTGTGGAAAAAACACTTTTCGCACTTGTGTTCGTGTTGAAAAACCACTTTTTGCACATGTGTTAGTGTTGAAAAACCACTTTTCGCACTTCTGTTAGTGTTGAAAAACCACTTTTCGCACTTGTGTTGGTGCAGGAAACCACTTTTGCACTTGTATTAGTGTGGAAAAAACACTTTTCGCACTTGTGTTAGTGTTGAAAAACCACTTTTCGCACTTGTGTTAGTGTTGAAAACCACTTTTCACACTTGTGTTAGTGTTGAAAAACCACTTTTTGCACTTGTGTTGGTGCAGGAAACCACTTTTGCACTTGTATTAGTGTGGAAAAAACACTTTTCGCACTTGTGTTAGTGTTGAAAAACCACTTTTTGCACTTGTGTTAGTGTTGAAAAACCACTTTTCACACTTGTGTTAGTGTTGAAAAACCACTTTTCGCACTTGTGTTAGTGTTGAAAAACCACTTTTCGCACTTGTGTTAGTGTTGAAAAACCACTTTTCGCACTTGTGTTAGTGTTAAAAAACTACTTTTCGCACTTGTGTTAGTGTTGAAAAACCACTTTTCGCACTTGTGTTAGTGTTGAAAAACCACTTTTCGCACTTGCGTTAGTGTTGAAAAACCACTTTTTGCACTTGTGTTAGTGTTGAAAAACTACTTTTCGCACTTGTGTTAGTGTTGAAAAACCACTTTTCGCACTTGTGTTGGTGCAGGAAACCACTTTTGCACTTGTATTAGTGTGGAAAAAACACTTTTTGCATTTGTGATAGTGTTGAAAAACCACTTTTCGCACTTGTGTTGGTGCAGGAAACCACTTTTGCACTTGTATTAGTGTGGAAAAAACACTTTTCGCACTTGTGTTAGTGTTGAAAAACCACTTTTCGCACATGTGTTAGTGTTGAAAAACCACTTTTCGCACTTCTGTTAGTGTTGAAAAACCACTTTTCGCACTTGTGTTGGTGCAGGAAACCACTTTTGCACTTGTATTAGTGTGGAAAAAACACTTTTCGCACTTGTGTTAGTGTTGAAAAACCACTTTTCGCACTTGTGTTAGTGTTGAAAACCACTTTTCGCACTTGTGTTAGTGTTGAAAAACCACTTTTTGCACTTGTGTTGGTGCAGGAAACCACTTTTGCACTTGTATTAGTGTGGAAAAAACACTTTTCGCACTTGTGTTCGTGTTGAAAAACCACTTTTTGCACTTGTGTTAGTGTTGAAAAACCACTTTTCGCACTTGTGTTAGTGTTGAAAAACCACTTTTCGCACTTGTGTTGGTGCAGGAAACCACTTTTGCACTTGTATTAGTGTGGAAAAAACACTTTTTGCACTTGTGATAGTGTTGAAAAACCACTTTTCGCACTTGTGTTAGTGTTGAAAAACCACTTTTCGCACATGTGTTAGTGTTGAAAAACCACTTTTCACACTTTTGTTGGTGCAGGAAACCACTTTTGCACTTGTATTAGTGTGGAAAAAACACTTTTTGCACTTGTGATAGTGTTGAAAAACCACTTTTCGCACTTGTGTTGGTGCAGGAAACCACTTTTGCACTTGTATTAGTGTGGAAAAAACACTTTTCGCACTTGTGATAGTGTTGAAAAACCACTTTTCGCACTTGTGTTAGTGTTGAAAAACCACATTTCGCACTTGTGTTAGTGTTGAAAAACCACTTTTCGCACTTGTGTTGGTGCAGGAAACCACTTTTGCACTTGTATTAGTGTGGAAAAAACACTTTTCGCACTTGTGTTCGTGTTGAAAAACCACTTTTTGCACATGTGTTAGTGTTGAAAAACCACTTTTCGCACTTCTGTTAGTGTTGAAAAACCACTTTTCGCACTTGTGTTGGTGCAGGAAACCACTTTTGCACTTGTATTAGTGTGGAAAAAACACTTTTCGCACTTGTGTTAGTGTTGAAAAACCACTTTTCGCACTTGTGTTAGTGTTGAAAACCACTTTTCACACTTGTGTTAGTGTTGAAAAACCACTTTTTGCACTTGTGTTGGTGCAGGAAACCACTTTTGCACTTGTATTAGTGTGGAAAAAACACTTTTCGCACTTGTGTTAGTGTTGAAAAACCACTTTTTGCACTTGTGTTAGTGTTGAAAAACCACTTTTCACACTTGTGTTAGTGTTGAAAAACCACTTTTCGCACTTGTGTTAGTGTTGAAAAACCACTTTTCGCACTTGTGTTAGTGTTGAAAAACCACTTTTCGCACTTGTGTTAGTGTTGAAAAACTACTTTTCGCACTTGTGTTAGTGTTGAAAACCACTTTTCGCACTTGTGTTAGTGTTGAAAAACCACTTTTCGCACTTGCGTTAGTGTTGAAAAACCACTTTTTGCACTTGTGTTAGTGTTGAAAAACTACTTTTCGCACTTGTGTTAGTGTTGAAAAACCACTTTTCGCACTTGTGTTGGTGCAGGAAACCACTTTTGCACTTGTATTAGTGTGGAAAAAACACTTTTTGCATTTGTGATAGTGTTGAAAAACCACTTTTCGCACTTGTGTTGGTGCAGGAAACCACTTTTGCACTTGTATTAGTGTGGAAAAAACACTTTTCGCACTTGTGTTAGTGTTGAAAAACCACTTTTTGCACTTGTGTTAGTGTTGAAAAACCACTTTTCGCACTTGTGTTAGTGTTGAAAAACCACTTTTTGCACTTGTGTTGGTGCAGGAAACCACTTTTGCACTTGTATTAGTGTGGAAAAAACACTTTTCGCACTTGTGTTAGTGTTGAAAAACCACTTTTCGCACTTGTGTTAGTGTTGAAAAACCACTTTTCGCACTTGTGTTGGTGCAGGAAACCACTTTTGCACTTGTATTAGTGTGGAAAAAACACTTTTCGCACTTGTGTTAGTGTTGAAAAACCACTTTTCGCACTTGTGTTAGTGTTGAAAAACTACTTTTCACACTTGTGTTGTTGCAGGAAACCACTTTTGCACTTGTATTAGTGTGGAAAAACCACTTTTTGCACTTGTGTTAGTGTTGAAAAACCACTTTTCGCACTTGTGTTAGTGTTGAAAAACCACTTTTCGCACTTGTGTTAGTGTTGAAAAACCACTTTTCACACTTGTGTTAGTGTTGAAAAACCACTTTTCGCACTTGTGTTGGTGCAGGAAACCACTTTTGCACTTGTATTAGTGTGGAAAAAACACTTTTCGCACTTGTGTTAGTGTTGAAAAACCACTTTTTGCACTTGTGTTAGTGTTGAAAAACCACTTTTCGCACTTGTGTTAGTGTTGAAAAACCACTTTTCGCACATGTGTTAGTGTTGAAAAACCACTTTTCACACTTTTGTTGGTGCAGGAAACCACTTTTGCACTTGTATTAGTGTGGAAAAAACACTTTTTGCACTTGTGATAGTGTTGAAAAACCACTTTTCGCACTTGTGTTGGTGCAGGAAACCACTTTTGCACTTGTATTAGTGTGGAAAAAACACTTTTCGCACTTGTGATAGTGTTGAAAAACCACTTTTCGCACTTGTGTTAGTGTTGAAAAACCACATTTCGCACTTGTGTTAGTGTTGAAAAACCACTTTTCGCACTTGTGTTGGTGCAGGAAACCACTTTTGCACTTGTATTAGTGTGGAAAAAACACTTTTCGCACTTGTGTTCGTGTTGAAAAACCACTTTTTGCACATGTGTTAGTGTTGAAAAACCACTTTTCGCACTTCTGTTAGTGTTGAAAAACCACTTTTCGCACTTGTGTTGGTGCAGGAAACCACTTTTGCACTTGTATTAGTGTGGAAAAAACACTTTTCGCACTTGTGTTAGTGTTGAAAAACCACTTTTCGCACTTGTGTTAGTGTTGAAAACCACTTTTCACACTTGTGTTAGTGTTGAAAAACCACTTTTTGCACTTGTGTTGGTGCAGGAAACCACTTTTGCACTTGTATTAGTGTGGAAAAAACACTTTTCGCACTTGTGTTAGTGTTGAAAAACCACTTTTTGCACTTGTGTTAGTGTTGAAAAACCACTTTTCACACTTGTGTTAGTGTTGAAAAACCACTTTTCGCACTTGTGTTAGTGTTGAAAAACCACTTTTCGCACTTGTGTTAGTGTTGAAAAACCACTTTTCGCACTTGTGTTAGTGTTGAAAAACTACTTTTCGCACTTGTGTTAGTGTTGAAAACCACTTTTCGCACTTGTGTTAGTGTTGAAAAACCACTTTTCGCACTTGCGTTAGTGTTGAAAAACCACTTTTTGCACTTGTGTTAGTGTTGAAAAACTACTTTTCGCACTTGTGTTAGTGTTGAAAAACCACTTTTCGCACTTGTGTTGGTGCAGGAAACCACTTTTGCACTTGTATTAGTGTGGAAAAAACACTTTTTGCATTTGTGATAGTGTTGAAAAACCACTTTTCGCACTTGTGTTGGTGCAGGAAACCACTTTTGCACTTGTATTAGTGTGGAAAAAACACTTTTCGCACTTGTGTTAGTGTTGAAAAACCACTTTTTGCACTTGTGTTAGTGTTGAAAAACCACTTTTCGCACTTGTGTTAGTGTTGAAAAACCACTTTTTGCACTTGTGTTGGTGCAGGAAACCACTTTTGCACTTGTATTAGTGTGGAAAAAACACTTTTCGCACTTGTGTTAGTGTTGAAAAACCACTTTTCGCACTTGTGTTAGTGTTGAAAAACCACTTTTCGCACTTGTGTTGGTGCAGGAAACCACTTTTGCACTTGTATTAGTGTGGAAAAAACACTTTTCGCACTTGTGTTAGTGTTGAAAAACCACTTTTCGCACTTGTGTTAGTGTTGAAAAACTACTTTTCACACTTGTGTTGTTGCAGGAAACCACTTTTGCACTTGTATTAGTGTGGAAAAACCACTTTTTGCACTTGTGTTAGTGTTGAAAAACCACTTTTCGCACTTGTGTTAGTGTTGAAAAACCACTTTTCGCACTTGTGTTAGTGTTGAAAAACCACTTTTCACACTTGTGTTAGTGTTGAAAAACCACTTTTCGCACTTGTGTTGGTGCAGGAAACCACTTTTGCACTTGTATTAGTGTGGAAAAAACACTTTTCGCACTTGTGTTAGTGTTGAAAAACCACTTTTTGCACTTGTGTTAGTGTTGAAAAACCACTTTTCGCACTTGTGTTAGTGTTGAAAAACCACTTTTCGCACTTGTGTTGGTGCAGGAAACCACTTTTGCACTTGTATTAGTGTGGAAAAAACACTTTTCGCACTTGTGTTAGTGTTGAAAAACCACTTTTTGCACTTGTGTTAGTGTTGAAAAACCACTTTTCGCACTTGTGTTGGTGCAGGAAACCACTTTTGCACTTGTATTAGTGTGGAAAAAACACTTTTCGAACTTGTGTTCGTGTTGAAAAACCACTTTTCGCACTTGTGTTAGTGTTGAAAAACCACTTTTCGCACTTGTGTTAGTGTTGAAAAACCACTTTTCGCACTTGTGTTGGTGCAGGAAACCACTTTTGCACTTGTATTAGTGTGGAAAAAACACTTTTCGAACTTGTGTTAGTGTTGAAAAACCACTTTTCGCACTTCTGTTAGTGCTGAAAAACCACTTTTCGCACTTGTGTTGTTGCAGGAAACCACTTTTGCACTTGTATTAGTGTGGAAAAATCACTTTCCGCACTTGTGTTAGTGTTGAAAAACCACTTTTTGCACTTGTGTTAGTGTTGAAAAACCACTTTTCGCACTTGTGTTAGTTTTGAAAAACCACTTTTCGCACTTGTGTTGGTGCAGGAAACCACTTTTGCACTTGTATTAGTGTGGAAAAAACACTTTTCGCACTTATGTTAGTGTTGAAAAACCACTTTTCGCACTTGTGTTAGTGTTGAAAAACCACTTTTCGCACTTGTGCTGGTGCAGGAAACCACTTTTGCACTTGTATTAGTGTGGAAAAAACACTTTTCGCACTTGTGTTAGTGTTGAAAAACCACTTTTCGCACTTGTGTTAGTGTTGAAAAACTACTTTTCACACTTGTGTTGGTGCAGGAAACCACTTTTGCACTTGTATTAGTGTGGAAAAACCACTTTTTGCACTTGTGTTAGTGTTGAAAAACCACTTTTCGCACTTGTGAGTAGTGTAATAATGTTGCTTCTGGGACACCTCCGTTTAACATGGGAAATCCCTATCTAATGTCATTTACCCCCTTGTCTTTTTCAAAAATCATAAACACCTCTATTTCTCCCACCCTCATCTTTATGAACCTTTTGTCTGTAGTACCTATCCTTAATGTTGTTCATTAGACCACTCAAACACTACAAATATTTGTTTTCTCTTATAGACCTATCATCCTTCTTCTACATATCATCTGGCAGATTAATCTTTGACCCATTCACTTCCATATTGACCCTAAAGACCTCTATTTCTCTCACCCTGTTCTTTACGAACCTTCTAACCTTTTGACATGTTATCCTTATTCATTAGACCACTTAAACACCTGTGATCCTTCTGACCTTATGGACCTTTTAACCTTTTACTCTTAATATCATCTGGTGAATATAACCCACTCAAACATCGACCCTACAAATATTTGTTTATGCGTGGGAAATAATTTAATTCTCCTACAACTCTCTTCACCATCTAATATATTAACAAAAAATATGTTTGAGTTTGGTTCTTTATTAAGATATTTTAACTGAGCTAAGATAAAATGGTAAACCTCCCTCAATGTTCTTGTTTGAGCGCCTCCAGTGCCACATACCATTTTTAAATTAAAGTATATATTTTCCTGACAACCATCAAAGTTTTCCGTCCACTCAAAAATATTTCCATCTTTTTTACCCAATTCACCGGTATTTAAATTAATTCTCTTATTTGTTTTGTAAATTGTTTTACCAGTTGTCTTTTCAATTATACCTATTTGATATTTTTCACATTCGTTATGTTTACCATTTATATACCAAGGTTGATTACACCTCCACTCTTTAGTCTGGTTGGTACTTGGTTCTATCATTTATATAATAGTAAAAAGGCGGCGGTAGCCCGTTAAAATCCCTAACCCCCTTTTTAACTTATCACTTATATACTTATATAACCATAAGGGAGACTATCAATTCCATTTTCTAAAATAAACCTCTTATCATCAAAAGCCCCCAATGCTTTCTTATTCATCTCTTCTGAATATAATTTATGTTTATAACTTCTTATTCCATTAATCTTTCTAAACTCTTCTTTCTTTGTTGTTAAACAGTTATAATAATCCTTAAAGTTTATTGTTTCTTTAATAACATTTTTCTTTACACCTTTTAACTTCTTATCAGTCTTTTCGACGTTATTCACAATGTATTTATAAGCATAAGCCTTAGACCTCAATCCCACAAATTCACTCATAACATTTCCTCCTAATTCATCCTTGAACTTTCCAATCACCTTTTTATTTTTAGAAGAGAACAACTCACTCTCTGGACTGTAATTACTCGTGTCATAGATATTAATGTCTCTTTTCATGTCTGAATAAACATCGTTGGTATTAATTTTCAAAATAAAACTATCTGTATCCATATAAAGTAGATTAACATCATTTTGATATTTCTTCCTCAAGTTATTATAAAAGTAATCATACATTAATGACTTTGATAAATCAAGAATTGTTGTTCCAATATAAATAGGTTTGTTCATTTCAATACTCTCTTTAATCAAATGGATCGCACAAAAGTTCTCAGTAAAGACCTCAGCTCGAGTAAAACTCGGTCTATTAATTAATTTTGATGCTTGTTCCCAAGATGTTGATAGTCTGATATTTTGTCTTTTCCTCACATTCTCCATAGTCTTACCAAAGACCGCATTATTCATTAATTTATAAAAGTCTTTCTCAAAATCTGTTTTTGACTCTGTTCTTCTTTGTGTATTAAAATCAATGTACCCCTTTAACCAATGACTTTGATTGAACTTTAGAACCCTATGGATCTTCTCTACTCTTAGACCTTTTGATAAATATTGTCGCAAATTTCTTTGGTGTAGAACATAATTTTTCTTGTTATATAATGTAGTAAGTAATTTTTCTGTTGATTCACCTATATCAAACGATCGTTGATAATCACTCAACCATTCTTTCTTTGGACTTTCTTTCTCACAAGCAAATGGGAGATCTTTGTGTAGGTTATGGAGTTCCTCTGGATATTTTAAATCAATTTCAAAATAATAACCAACTTTTTCTTCATCCAATTCTTTTTGTGTAGAGATACATACATCTTGTAAAACGTTTTTGTAGTCTTTTTCCTTTACCCATCTAAGTTTTCCATAAGGAAGAGCCTGAGACATTGCCCAGCCATACAGGTTGTTCGCGTCATAGTACATCAAGTAAGAACTCTCTTTCGTTGGATCATAATTTGGAAGATATTTGTTATTTGCTTTTGCGTATCTACTCGAGCAGACTTGTGAAATTCCACCTCTTTTTGCCTTTTCAATCATCAAAAGCATATCAACATCGGTTATCAAATCCAAATCTTGTTTTGTCATTTTCAACATCGCACTCCAGGCCAATCCAGGTGCTGTGTAGTAGTGAGCAGGATCCAATCCATATCCAGTGCGACAAACAGATCTAAAGGCTTCAAATACATCGGCCAACAAAAGCACATCAGTTTTGAGGTACAAATCGTGATACTCACCAAGATTCTTAATGTTATATTTTTTCCAAACATTTTGTGCGTGTACATAATCTTTATCAGATATATGACTATTATTTAATTTGTTATAGAAATTTTCTTTTAAAGGAAGTTGTGTTTCATTGAATCTCTCAAATGAGTCCATATAGTCATAGGGGTAAATTCCCTTTTGTGTTAGAAAATCTTTATCTAAAAAATACTCTGAAAGACATGGAAACTCTTTTAGATTTTGAACCAAGTTAGCCAATGGACTTGCCATGAATTTAAATGTATCAAGAAATCTGATATGAGTAATAGGAGATGTGTGAATTGTTTTTGTGAATGAAATGTATTTCTGATCCGTGTTTGGAATTGCTGAGATACTTCCAGAAGTCTTTGAGAGTTCCTTGATAAATAGATGTGTATCATAATGAGCGTTGTTATGAAGAAAGACAGGAATGAAAGAGGGGAGTTGATAATTAATATTACAACTTTGATGAGCCGGACCTCTATATTTACCAGTGAGATGACAATGGTCTCTAACCTTTAGACCTTTACCAATTTTCTCCTCACAAATATGACAGACATTGTTTTTTATAAATTCCCTTTTTTCTTTACTTGTTAAGGACATTGGTTTATTGGTTTCTCTCATTATCTTGGTTAATCGAACACAGTCTTTTTCTAGTCGTTTCACAAACTCCTCTGGGGTATTTGAGCCTCTATACATCTCTAACTTGTTATATTTATCACCAACGGATGATTTGATATAATAACAAAAACCACAAGGAGTATGTTTTTGATATTTATTTGTGTATGATTCTTTTGGATCTTGAGAAGCAGTATCAATTTTTTCTAAAATACTTTCAAAATCAGCATATATAACAAATGGATGTTTGATCTTTTTATTTTCATCTTTGAATGTGATCTTTGAGCCTTCTTTAGGCATATTGATTACCGTTGATTTATGTTCGCCACAATAATTTGAATGTTTATCTAATCTTTCTTGTGAATTGAAGAAGTTAAGACAACGCAAACAAATATATATTTTATTTGTTCTCTTACAGACTTGTGGTTTTATTAATTTAGCAATATCTTTGATGTATGTATAATGTGAATTTTCGTCTGAATTAAAATATAGAAGATTAATATGAGTTTGTTTACAATTGTCAGAAAGCTTTAAAACCTGAATGTTGTTTGTTTCTGTTAGACCATAAACATTAACTGATAAATTATTCATCTTTTCAAATTTAGGAATATCATTTAAAGTCATCGGAAACTTTAGATCTTTCGTATTTAATGTATTCTCATATTTTTTATAATGAGATACTCTTTCATCATGAAAATGTGGAGGATGTAAGTGTGCTAAAATAGACCAGAGAAAACATTTATTGTCTTTATTTTTGATATTGATAACTGCTTTTCTATTTTTGATAACACTGGGTAAATCAATGTAAGAAGAAGCTTTTAGAGGATCTGATTTAAGAATATGAATGTCTATGTAAATAATTTTTCCTATATTGAATCCACTTCCTACGATTGAATTATCCACATCTTGCTCTTGTTTAATAAGTTCATCATAGACTCCTGATGTTTTAAAATCTTGATATGAAGATATAAAGTGTGGCTCAGTTCTCATGTATGGTGCATCTATAACTCCTTCATCCTTTGTCATTTCTAATTTTACTCCCATATAAAATTTAAGTGGTTTCATTTCCTTTAGTGTTTTTTCAATCAACGTTTGAACAGCAGGTTTAACTATTTCTACAGCATCAACTATAGACTCTGGTTCAGGAGGTTTGAAGTTAAAGACTCTTATTTTAATATGTCCTTTGAATGCTCCATCAGAGTTTTTAGTTGTGATAAAATTTGATAAATGTAGATTTGTTTTAAGATGTATTTTGAAGCCTTTCTTGAGGATATTTTTATTACATGTAGAACAGTGTTTTGTTTCAGGTGGAAGAGGGGAAAGTTTGTTTAAAATGTTGTATGTATGTTTTGCGGTGAGAATATGTTGTTTATAATATTTTACTTCCTTCTCGCAAGTATCACAATAAACCATATTTATAGCGTGAGAAAACGTGGTGTTTTATATATATCACTGTGCTTAAAATAAAACACTTTTGAGCTTTACAGCTCCGTTTTATATATATCGCTGTGCTTAAACTAAAACACTTTTTCACTCAGAATCATCTAAGTCATAACTATCACATGAATACTCAGAATCATACTCAGAGTCATCAATAAAGCTACTCTCATAACTATCATTTGAGCACAAACTATTAGTATCATAACTATCATCTGTGTTCAATGAAATACTATCATCACCATCGTCCAAGTTCAATGAAATACTATCATCACTATCGTCCGAGTTCAATGAAATAGTAAAATCTTCACTGCTGTATTGACTCATATTTAATTAGCAAGAAAAATATTCCCATCAATATCTATATACTTTCTTTCATTAACAGATTCAATCTCTACAATTTTTATATCAAAAGTTATCTTTAAATAATCTCTAACTATCATAGAACGAAATGACATTTCACCAGAAATATTAACATCATTCATTTTACTTAGATCTACACCCTTTGGATTATTAAAGAAAATACAAATGTCTCCTCTAGAATTATTAATGGTCTTATCATTCTTTTTCAAAGTATCGTGGTCAATCACTTTTTCAAGCTTTGAATAAATTGCCAGGAGTAGAGGAGAAACTTTTGTTAGATTTACTTTAATGGATGTCTTTCCAGGTATAGTTAGAGCTCTTCCTTTAAATGAAATAGAGGGGCTCATGTTATTTTCCATAACTGGTTTTACCCAAAAATTTCCATATTTATCTTTGTTCAATTTAACATCTTTGACATATTTTTCTATATCTTCCACCGAAGTAGAGATTGATTGAAATTTGTCTTTTGTGCTTTGAAA
Organism: Myxine glutinosa; assembly: GCF_964187855.1. Taxonomy (NCBI): domain Eukaryota; kingdom Metazoa; phylum Chordata; class Myxini; order Myxiniformes; family Myxinidae; genus Myxine; species Myxine glutinosa. The sequence continues at coordinate 20,175 of NW_027619344.1, forward strand.
CATTGTATTTATTAATGAATAAACTTGCGTTTAGTTTAAGTAAAAATTTACCACATAAATATGATAAGTTCTGAAGGATATTTAGAATTTCCAGACTCTCCATATGATAAATTAGAGAATTGTCCGGCTTGTGATAGAGTGGGGCTTAATGATGAGGATTCATATAAAAAATGTTTATTCTGTGATTATATTCTAATTAATGATAATAAGAAATATAAAAAAACATATAACTCTTTTAAATTAGAACCAAAAATGAATTACTTTACAAGATTAATAAGAGAGATGAATGTTAAGCATTATGGTGATAATACACCATTTCTTTCAAGGAAAGAGACTCTTTGTATTGAGGAAATGTATAAGGGTTTAATGATATTTATTATTCAAAATAATTTTAATGGAAATGTTAATACAAGATACTACATAAATAAAATAATGAATTATTTTGAAATTAAACCCGAACTCAGGATAAAATATAGAGTTTCTAAAATAGCTCAAAAAAAGTTGGATGACTTGTTTTCCAAATATATAAATGAATGATTTTTTACCCGTTTGGGAAAATAAGATAAAATTTAATAACCATAAAAACATTCCAAATTCATTGAGATGTCTAATAGTTGGTTCAAGCGGATGTGGGAAAACCTGTTTACTTTTAAAGATGCTCCTTGGTCCTAATTTTTTAGATTATGATAATTTAATAATTTTTACAAAGTCAAGTTTTCAACCCGAGTATCAACTACTCTCACAGGGTTTTAATGCGGGTCTTAAAAAGGAAGACATTATCGGTTTATTTAAACTTCAAAACAAACTAAATGATTATAATATTGATGATATAATACAATTATTTTGTGATACACAGAAATCAAAATCGAAACCCATAACTTGTATTCTCAGTGATAATACGGATGATATACCTTCACCTCAAGATTTAGATAAATCAAAAAAGAACCTTGTCATCTTTGATGATTGTGTTAATGAGAGAAACCAAACAGTAATGGATAGCTACTATACAAGAGGGAGACATTCTTCTTGTAATTGTATATATCTTAGTCAATCATATTTTCAACTCCCTCGACGCTCAATAAGAAACAATGCCAATACTTTTATTTTATTTAAGTTAAATTCAATAGATGTAAATAATTTTTGGAGAGATAATTGCTCTACGTTATGTAGTAAAAAAGAATTTGAAAATTATATGAAACACACGATTGGAAAATATAAATATATTGTTGTGAAACAAGATGAGATACTAAATGATATTTTTCAATAAATAAATACAGAAAATGAATACTGAAGAAAGAGAAAGAAAGTTTAAGGAACATCAACAATTAGTTTCAAAAGTTGTTAAACAACAGGAAGAGATAAAGAAGAAACGGAGACAGAAACTAACTGGTGAAGAAGCCTTTGAAAGAAAACAAGAGAAATTCTTTAAACCACTTTTGAAAACTCAACACCCTACAGTTCCCACGGTAGAATTTACTCCGAAAAAACTTCAAATGCTCAAAGATTTTAGTCAGATAACAAAACAAGAACTTGGTGAATTAGAATATGATGACGAGGGATTATTTCGGAAACTTGAGGAGGTAAATCAACCCCCTAATTATGTTGTGGAAGCTCTTCAAAACAATGAATATTCGGCGGGTTCAAAAACCAGAGCAGGTCTCATTCCAACAGAAGAACCAGCAGTGTTTCATCTTGTGGAAGAAAAGGTATTGATATTTAATGATGAATTGATGTTCTTGAGTTCTACTCAACCAAATGTTAAATTAACTCCAAGATTAATGTTTCTTCTAACAAACCCCGGATTCAGCGGTTCAAAATATTTTGAGGAACCACTTGATATGGAAAGAGAGGAAGATAGGGTATATATTGAGTTGCTAAATGCACTTGATTATGGAGTTTCTGTTGCTGGTAAAAGTAAGAAGAATGAGAAGGAGAAACATATTATTGATGCTTTAAGTAAGCTTGGTTCGGGTGTTAGTTTTCTTCCAAATGACCCATCACAATTAGTTAATAGGCTATTATTGTTGTTAGGTAGTAAGAAGGCTGGAAACAACAATTGTTTTAATGAATCCTCAGCCATTTTAGATCAGTTGATGAACATGAAAATAATTAATAAATGTCAATACAAAGATATTTTATTAGATATTAAATAAGATGAGAAGCACAATTCTTAGTTTTAATTTCACAACGAGCGATTACACAGCTTCATTCCCTTACCCACTACAACTTGACCCCCTTACCTCATATGAGGCATCTTTGTTGTCAATGGAAACTTACAATACCCTTTTTAATATCACAGAGAAAAACAACAAGTTTAGTTATAATCCAGGAAGTGGATATAAAACTATAACCGTTTCACCTGGAGCTTACGAGATTTCTCAAATATCTTCAGAAGTCTCTCGCCTTATGAAAGAAAAAGGTGATGAACCAAAAAATATTGTAATAGATATTCAAACACACACTTCAAAATCAACTATTAAACTTAAAAATAATTATAAAGTTGATTTCACGATTGAAAATTCGTTTAGAGAGCTATTGGGTTTCTCTTCAAAAAAGATTGAAACTAACGGGACGTTTTACAGTGATAATGTTATCCAAATATCCTCCGGTATAAATTCAGTATTAATTCATTGTGATTTGATTGATGGTGCTTATAACGATGGAATAAGAACAAATACAATATTTTCATTCAGTGCATACTCAACCCCGATTGGTTATAAATTTAATATGGAACCAAAAAATCTTGTCTATTTACCTGTGTCAGGAAAAACCATATACAGAGTAAGTTTTAGGATAACCGACCAAGATAATCGTATGATATCCTTTAATGATGAAATTATATCCATCAGAATTCACCTACGTGAAGTTTTTCAATAAATAAATAATGGTTATTGTGAGAAAACACGAGTTGGGAAAATATAAAATAATTACAGGGGAGGGCATGTTCCTTTCACCAGACTATACAAGGTATGTGGGTAGAGGATACTATAAACCTAAGAGACAACGAGGTGTAGGTCATCAATTTCGAAATAAAGGAGATGGGATAATTGATACTCTAATGGGTATTGGTTCAACCATCCTTAAACATAAAGACCTAATTGATTCAACTGCTTCTGCCGTGGGCTCCGTTGCGGGTGCTATAAAGAGTATAAAAGATGCTCAAAAGGAGTCTCATAAATTACAAGCAATCAAAGAAATAAAAAAAGGTAAAACTCAACTATCTTCACAAGAACGACAAAAAATCATTAAAATACTTGGGTCAGGGTTTCAACAATTTTAATGCTATATAAATACAAGTATGGAAGCGATTGATAGTATCTATGATTTGGATGATACGATTATCATTTCAAACTCCACTAAAAAGGAAGACTATTTTAAGGTAAATGCTATAACAGGAACAGACTGGAATTCAAACGGAACAAAAAGTTTTGAAATAAATAATCAACAAACTTACTTGAATCTAGCTGATAGTTTCTTGCTGTGTAAATTTAAATTCACTAAGGCTGCGAATAATACTAATGCTACACTCGTAAATGATTTCTTCTGGAAAATGTTTGACAGTGTCCGCCTGTATATTGGAACACAAGAGGTTGAAGCGGTTGATTATGTCTCTGCTACATCTGAAATGATGAAATTTACACTATATTCGTTTAGTGATAGAATGGGTAAGGGAGCTGTTGAAGGTTTTATTCCTGATATGTCAACGGGTACAAACGCAGACCCTGGTTATAGTCAAAGGAAGTCAATGTATAATGATGACGCAAAAGCTGAGAATAGTTTTACCGTAGCAGTACCTCTGAAAGGTATATTTGGATTTTGTGATTATGATAAAGTTTTGTATGGGCTTAAAATTAGATTTCAACTACAAAGGAATGATAATGTAAATAGATTGCTTTTTGGGGTTGAAAATGCTTTTGGAGAAAATAATAAATTTGTTATTAATGATTTGTGTTGGTATATCAGTGAATATACTCCTAATCTTAAAACGGAAGAGATGTTAAATAGAAGACTTAACTCAAAGAAACCGCTAAATGTATCATACCTTAAAAGAAGATGTCAACACGTTAAACTGGAACACACTACCTACACTTGGAATTTGGGTGTTCTTCAAGGAAAGCCACGATACCTCTGGCTCATTTTTAAAAAACCAGATGGAGAGGACGGTACTAATAAGAATAATGCGCTGAGTGATAATGCTAAGGTGAAACAACTTCGGGTTTCTCTTGATGGCACATTTTATCCGCGAGATAGATTGGAAATTGATTGGGAAAAAAATGATTATGCGGAAGCCTACAAGTCCTACCAAAAGGTGTGTGAAAGTAATGGTAATAATGATCCTATTTTGGATATGGTTGCATTTAAAGGTTTATATACAATCTACGCAATTGACCTGAGTTCTCAAAAGGAAACTATAAAGTCTAATCGAGTGGATACTTCTCTATACATTGAAAGAGGGGAGAGTGAAGAGGTTAATGCATATTGTTTGCTTTTGGAGGAAACAGAATTACAGATTAATACAGATAATGGTGTTATGATTAATATCACATAGGTTTTTTCTCATAAATAAATGGTTGGGGTATATGTTAATCAAATCAATCTTAATAAATTAACATCTTGTATTCAAAATCAAAAGCCTTGTATTATTAATGTTAATACAATTCAAAGAAAAGGAGCTGTAAGAATTGATGTTTTACTCACACACACACAAGTAAAAACACTAAATGATGTTGGATCACTTAAAATTAAAATGACGAAACCTATGTTAAAGAAATATTCAATAGACGAGTCAAGAGGAGGATTTCTCCCGTTTCTAATTCCTTTATTTGCTGGTTTAAGTGCGGCGGGAGCATTGACTGGTGGTATTTCAGCAGCGGTAAAAACTGCTAACGAAAGGAAGGCACAACTAAAAGCTCAAAAAGAATTGGAAAGACATAACAAGGAGTTGGAGAAACAAATTAGTGGAAGTGGTGTAATTGTAGATTTTGCTCAAAAACTTGAAAGTCTACCTGATAAAGCTAGATTGTTGGTTGGAGATATGCTTTCCTCTATCGCTCAAGCGGGTGTTAAACTAACTAAACGGGGTAATGGATTGTATCTTTCTCATAAATAAATGGATAAATGGTTTAAACAATTTGGAAAGAATACAACGTCAAATATAGAACTAGCTAAGTATTGTAAAACACTAAAAATTGATAATGTGGTTATTTGTATGAGAGATGAATTAATACATATAAATAAGAATACAAAGAATATTATTATGAATTTAGACACACAGAATGGTTCTCATTGGGTTTGTATTCATAATAGTCAGGATAAATATTATTTTGATAGTTATGGTATGCCACCACCTGTTGAAGTAATACAATTCTTACAGAATGGTGTTTATCAAACATTTCAAGTTCAAGAAATTAATTCTAAATGTTGTGGTCAATTATGTTTATATGTATTATTTCAACTCAACAATAATGAAAATTTTTATGATATCATTTTTAATCTAATATAAATGACTTATGTTGGAAAAGATGGTTCTATCTTTGGAAAATCCTCTCAGGATATTGATTTATCAAATTATTATACAAAGGCACAGGCTGAACGACAAAAATATAGTGTAAGTAAAAATATTAATATGAAGAATACTTATAAATTAATCAATTATCCAAACCCTACAGATGCGAATGACTTAATTAGATTAAGTGATTTATCACAATATATATTTTTAAAGAAAACAGCACGTTTTGTGAAAGAAGTAAAATTTACAACCACAACACCTGGTTATACTGACCATACACCTTTCCTCATTGAATTTAACTACCTGCTTACAATTGAATTTTATAAAGAAGGACATTTAGTTAATATGCGAATTAATAAATGGGGGTATGATATGCCTGATTTAGGGTATAATTGGTCTTTTTCAATAAACATAGAAGACCTACATGATTTAAATCAGTCTCGTAAAGAAGAATATTATCCACTTGGTGAGGATAAGGATTTATGTGGAAGTACAATTAGTAAACAACAAATACGTGATTTTAAGAAAAGAAAAATATATGATAGTATAGCGATGGTTCGCATGACAAAGAAGGAAGGTAATGAGATAAGGATAGAAAGCCGAGGAATACAAACCGATTTGGTAGTGGGAAGATGGGGTGGTATTACCTGTCATAATATTAATCTCACATATATTTCTGATACATAAATGGCAGGAAGAAGACTACAAGAGAATTATAATTTTTGTATTCAAGGATACCTACAAGAAAAGGGTGCTCGGTATTACATACCTTATGATTTGGAGCATATACATGGGAATTTTGTCATTAAAAACTGGCCTTATACTGATATTGTTAAACCCACAAATAGAGACTTGTTTAAAATATTAAATAAAAATGAACTTCTCAAAGTTATGAAATATAAAACTCTTTTAGAAATCGTCAACAAATCTTATTGGTATCCTATTATGAGAAAAATAATTATAGATACAAGAATATCTCAAAATCCAGATGAGTATATGTATAATATTCTTTGGGGTTCAAACTCAAGGGTAGCAAGGGATGAGGAAGGAGTTGAAGAAGAGAAGGAGGAAAGAGAGAAAAAGGAGAAGGAGGAAAGGGAGAGGGAGGAGAAGGAGGAGAGGGAGAAAAAGGAGGAGAAGGAGGAGAGGGAGAAAAAGGAGAAGGAGGAAAGGGAGAAAAGGGAGAAGGAGGAAAGGGAGAAAAGGGAGAAAAAGGAGAAGGAGGAGAGGGAGAAAATGGAGGAGGAGGAGAGGGAGCAAAGAGAGAGGGAGGAAAAATATAAAAAGATGGAAATCATTGAGATTCATAAAAGATTGAGTGTATTAAAGCAAATAAATCAATCTCAACGCACCGAAGAGGAAATTAAAGAATTAACAACTCTTATGAAGATAATAGTTTCAAAAATAAGAACGTCAATGTCTTCAATTTCAGAGATTTAAACGAGAAAGTGGTGAAGAAGAAGAAGAAGAAGAAGGAAAAGATTATGTGATTGATGATGTTGGTGTCATTGACTTTAGTTAGTTTTTATTTGTAAATAAATGGAGGAGAGAGTGAAGGCATTCCTTAGGATTCTTTATGTTTTAAAAATAAAGATTGAAATGTATATGTTGAAAACCAAAAAGGTTTTGATACTCTGTCGGAATTTTTCTGATAAATAAATATGAGTTATTGTCTCAAATGTAAAAAGAAAACTAAATCTAAAAATATCTCTTATGTTAAAGCTAAAAATAATAGAGTTTATCAAAAAGGAATATGTCAAGTATGTGGCTCTAAAAAGTGCCAATTCATCTCTCCTAAAAGAGGAGGAGACATACAAAAGTTTCTGTCAGGAAGTAAATTTACAACAACTGGAATTCCAGGGGAATTACACCTTCCAGGGTATTCTTTCTGTGGTCCAGGAACAAACTTGGATAAAAGATTAGATGAGGCTGACAATCCTAAACCTTGGTCTAAACCTACAAATAGGGTTGACGAAGTGTGTATGAAGCATGATATTGCTTATGGGAAAACCACTACGTTGACTGAAAAACATAAAGCCGACAGCAAAATGTTGTATAATTTGTCTTTGATACAAAATCCAACGTTGAGAGAGAAAGTTGATAGGTTTATTGTGAGAAATTTGATAAATGCTAAATTGAAACTTGGTCTTGGTTATTCCTCAAAAAACTATTAGGCTCTAATGATGCCATCAAGACTGAGGAGCTTTTGGCTGAAGAATTACACAAACCTATAATCACAAAGTTTAAAAGAAGGAAGGTTTATTCTAAATACACTGACCACATATGGTCCGCTGATTTAATTGAATTGAATAATGACAGGGGATACAGGTATGCTTTAACCGTTATTGATTTGAGGAGTAGATTTGCCTGGGTTGTCCCTTTAAAAAATAAAAGGGGTGATACTTTAATGTTAGCCTTTAAGCTAATATTTGATCGGGATAAAAGGAAACCAAAGAAGTTATGGACTGATGAGGGAACAGAGTTCTATAACAAAATATTCATGAAATTTCTTAAGGGGAAGGGTATTAAATTATACAGCACCTTTAATGAAGGAAAGGCAGTTGTTATTGAGCGTTTTAATCGTACTTTAAAAGAGAAATTATATAAAAAATTCACACAACTCGGTTCTCAAAAATGGGTGTATTTAATTCAGGATATTGTAGATGATTACAACAATACAGTTCATTCATCAACAAAATCAAAACCATCGGAAACATTTACAAAATTAGAATATGAAAAGGAGATTAATTTGAGAAAGCCCAAGTTTAAAGTTGGTGATATTGTAAGGATATACAAATGGAAAAGTCATTTTGAGAAAGGTTATACACAAAAATGGACTCGTGAATTATTTAAAATCATTGATGTAATGGATACAGCTCCTTGGACCTACAAATTATATGATTTAAATGGAGAAGAAATCTTGGGTTCATTTTACTCGCAAGAATTACAAAAAACACAAGTAAGCAGATAATACCCTTGAAAATAATAAATAAATAAATAAAATGTAATGGGGATACGTTTTTAAATCGGTGAACCCCAAACACAGAATCCCTCAACTTTTCAGTTGGGGCTTAACTTTTGTGTGTGTATAATGGGGATACGTTTTTAAATCTGTGAACCCCAAACACAGAATCCCACAACTTTTTAGTTGGGGCTTAACTTTTGTGTGTGTATAATGGGGATACGTTTTTAAATCTGTGAACCCCAAACACAGAATCCCTCAACTTTTCAGTTGGGGCTTAACTTTTGTGTGTGTGTATGTGTGAGTGAGTCATAATAATATACAAACCCTAACCCAACCCCATCCCTAACCCAACCCCATCCCTAACCCAAACCCATCCCTAACCCAACCCATCCCTAACCCAACCCCATCCCTAACCCAACCCCATCCCCAACCCAACCCCATCCCTAACCCAACCCCATCCCTAACCCAACCCCATCCCTAACCCAACCCCATCCCCAACCCAACCCCATCCCTAACCCAACCCCATCCCTAACCCAACCCCATCCCTAACCCAACCCCATCCCTAACCCAACCCCATCCCTAACCCAACCCCATCCCTAACCCAACCCCATCCCTAACCCAACCCCAACCCTAACCCTCACATTCAAAATCCCAACCCTAACCCAACCCCATCCCTAACCCAATCCCAACCCTAACCCTCACATTCAAAATCCCAACCCTAACCCAACCCCATCCCTAACCCAACTCCATCCCTAACCCAACCTAATCCCTAACCCTCACATTCAAAATCCCAACCCTAACCCAACCCCATCCCTAACCCAACTCCATCCCTAACCCAACCTAATCCCTAACCCTCACATTCAAAATCCCACCCTAACCCTAACATAATCTTTTTTTTTCTTCTTTTTTAAAAATACGTATTTCTTTTTTTTTCTTCTTTTTTTAAATACGTATTTCATTTTTATTTTTTTTCCTCTTCCTCCAATTCTGTCTTTCAAGGCTTTCAAGTTTGAAGAAGTAGAAATGGGAAGAAAGAATTTTCCAGCATTTTCTTCCTCGAACTTTCTTGATATTGCTTAAATCAAGCGTCATTAAACAAAGAACATTGTTCATTGCTTTAGAATGCAAAGAGTCTCCAAGATGTACCCCACAGGTAGAGTCTCCAAAATAAAACCAACTTTCCAAGTTCCCAAGGTATAACCACAATCCTGTTGAGTCTCCAAGATAGGTATCACATTCCGAGTTATCAAAACAAAACCCCCATTCAGAGTCTCCAAAACGAAACCAGTTTTCAAAGTCTCCAAGGTAAAACTCTTTTCCTAATTTTATGAAATTTAGTGAGTCTCCAAGGTAGGCTCCACAGTTAGAACCATCTAGGCAGACCTCATAATTAGTTTTTCCCAAATTTAGTGAGTCTCCAAGGTAGGCTCCACAGTTAGAACCATCTAGGCAGACCTCATAATTAGTTTTTCCCAAATTTAGTGAGTCTCCAAGGTAGGCTCCACAGTTAGAACCATCTAGGCAAACCTCATAATTTGTTTTTCCCAAATTTAGTGAGTCTCCAAGGTAGGCTCCACAGTTAGAACCATCTAGGCAGACCTCATAATTAGTTTTTCCCAAATTTAGTGAGTCTCCAAGGTAGGCTCCACAGTTAGAACCATCTAGGCAAACCTCATAATTTGTTTTTCCCAAATTTAGTGAGTCTCCAAGGTAGGCTCCACAGTTAGAACCATCTAGGCAGACCTCATAATTAGTTTTTCCCAAATTTAGTGAGTCTCCAAGGTAGGCTCCACAGTTAGAACCATCTAGGCAGACCTCATAATTAGTTTTTCCCAAATTTAGTGAGTCTCCAAGGTAGGCTCCACAGTTAGAACCATCTAGGCAGACCTCATAATTTGTTTTTCCCAAATTTAGTGAGTCTCCAAGGTAGGCTCCACAGTTAGAACCATCTAGGCAGACCTCATAATTAGTTTTTCCCAAATTTAGTGAGTCTCCAAGGTAGGCTCCACAGTTAGAACCATCTAGGCAGACCTCATAATTAGTTTTTCCCAAATTTAGTGAGTCTCCAAGGTAGGCTCCACAGTTAGAACCATCTAGGCAAACCTCATAATTTGTTTTTCCCAAATTTAGTGAGTCTCCAAGGTAGGCTCCACAGTTAGAACCATCTAGGCAAACCTCATAATTTGTTTTTCCCAAATTTAGTGAGTCTCCAAGGTATAACTCTTTGGCTGGGTCATCAAGGTAGAACTCGTTCAGTGGGTTTTGTTTTGATAACTCACAATAAGTATCATCATGGTAGAACTCTTTTTCAGGATTTTGTGGATCTCCAAGGTATAACTCTTTGGCTGGGTCATCAAGGTAGAACTCGTTCTGTGGGTCTTGGTTGTTCAAAAGATCTTCAAACAAAAAAATAACTTTATCCCAAGTTGTGTTAAAAGTAGAATTTTCATTTCGTAGCTCAGATACAATTTCCTCCATCGACAAGAGGTTCGAGTCCAGTTCATCAATCTGAAGGTTGAGCGCTACACAGGTAGTAGGACTCCAAGGAATAGCAAAGTTATCCCATTCCATTTCGGCATAGGAGTCCATTCTCAAGTGAAGCAGAAAGCGTGTTTGAAAAAGCCTGTGTGGTCGGTGCCTTTTATAAGAAGGGCTGGGTGTGTGTCATTTCCTGTGGAAATTCCCTGGGCGTGTCTTAACTGGAAATGATGTGATGGAAATTCCCTGAAAATGATGTTATGTATTACCTGGAAATGATACAATGCTGAAGAGTTTATAAAGTGGGTGGGACTTAGCAAAAGTGGGCGGAGCCTAGCAAAAGTGGGCGGGGCGTAGCAAAAAGTGGGCGGGGCGTAGCAAAAAGTGGGCGTGGCTTAACAAAAAGTGGGCGGGGCTTAGTAAAAGATGGGCGTGGCTTACCAAAAAGTGGGCGGGGTTTTTCCAAAAAGTGGACGGAGCTTAACAAAAGGTGGGCAGAGCCTACCAAAAAGTGTGTGGCACTGGAGGCGCTCAAATAAGAACATTGAGGGAGGTTTACCATTTTATCTTAGCTCAGTTAAAATATCTTAATAAAGAACCAAACTCAAACATATTTTTTGTTAATGTATTAGATGGTGAAGAGAGTTGTAGGAGAATTAAATTATTTCCCACGCATAAACAAATATTTGTAGGGTCGATGTTTGAGTGGGTTATATTCACCAGATGATATTAAGAGTAAAAGGTTAAAAGGTCCATAAGGTCAGAAGGATCACAGGTGTTTAAGTGGTCTAATGAATAAGGATAACATGTCAAAAGGTTAGAAGGTTCGTAAAGAACAGGGTGAGAGAAATAGAGGTCTTTAGGGTCAATATGGAAGTGAATGGGTCAAAGATTAATCTGCCAGATGATATGTAGAAGAAGGATGATAGGTCTATAAGAGAAAACAAATATTTGTAGTGTTTGAGTGGTCTAATGAACAACATTAAGGATAGGTACTACAGACAAAAGGTTCATAAAGATGAGGGTGGGAGAAATAGAGGTGTTTATGATTTTTGAAAAAGACAAGGGGGTAAATGACATTAGATAGGGATTTCCCATGTTAAACGGAGGTGTCCCAGAAGCAACATTATTACACTACTCTTGTGTTAGTGTTGAAAAAACACTTTTCGCACTTGTGTTGGTGTTGAAAAACCACTTTTCGCACTTGTGTTAGTGTTGAAAAACCACTTTTCGCACTTGTGTTGGTGCAGGAAACCACTTTTGCACTTGTATTAGTGTGGAAAAAACACTTTTCGCACTTGTGTTAGTGTTGAAAAACCACTTTTTGCACTTGTGTTAGTGTTGAAAAACCACTTTTCGCACTTGTGTTAGTGTTGAAAAACCACTTTTCGCACTTGTGTTGGTGCAGGAAACCACTTTTGCACTTGTATTAGTGTGGAAAAAACACTTTTCGCACTTGTGTTAGTGTTGAAAAATCACTTTTTGCACTTGTGTTAGTGTTGAAAAACCACTTTTTGCACTTGTGTTAGTGTTGAAAAACCACTTTTCGCACTTGTGTTGGTGCAGGAAACCACTTTTGCACTTGTATTCGTGTGGAAAAAACACTTTTTGCACTTGTGATAGTGTTGAAAAACCACTTTTCGCACTTGTGTTAGTGTTGAAAAACCACGTTTCGCACTTGTGTTAGTGTTGAAAAACCACTTTTCGCACTTGTGTTAGTGTTGAAAAACCACTTTTCGCACTTGTGTTAGTGTTGAAAAACAACTTTTCGCACTTGTGTTGGTGCAGGAAACCACTTTTGCACTTGTATTAGTGTGGAAAAAACACTTTTCGCACTTGTGTTAGTGTTGAAAAACCACTTTTCGCACTTGTGTTAGTGTTGAAAAATCACTTTTCGCACTTGTGTTGGTGTTGAAAAACCACTTTTCGCACTTGTGTTGGTGCAGGAAACCACTTTTGCACTTGTATTAGTGTGGAAAAAACACTTTTCGCACTTGTGTTAGTGTTGAAAAACCACTTTTTGCACTTGTGTTAGTGTTGAAAAACCACTTTTCGCACTTGTGTTAGTGTTGAAAAACCACTTTTCGCACTTGTGTTGGTGCAGGAAACCACTTTTGCACTTGTATTAGTGTGGAAAAAACACTTTTCGCACTTGTGTTAGTGTTGAAAAACCACTTTTTGCACTTGTGTTAGTGTTGAAAAACCACTTTTCGCACTTGTGTTGGTGCAGGAAACCACTTTTGCACTTGTATTCGTGTGGAAAAAACACTTTTTGCACTTGTGATAGTGTTGAAAAACCACTTTTCGCACTTGTGTTAGTGTTGAAAAACCACTTTTCGCACTTGTGTTAGTGTTGAAAAACCACTTTTCACACTTGTGTTGGTGCAGGAAACCACTTTTGCACTTGTATTAGTGTGGAAAAAACACTTTTTGCACTTGTGATAGTGTTGAAAAACCACTTTTCGCACTTGTGTTAGTGTAGAAAAACCACTTTTCGCACTTGTGTTAGTGTTGAAAAACCACTTTTCGCACTTGTGTTGGTGCAGGAAACCACTTTTGCACTTATATTAGTGTTGAAAAAACACTTTTCGAACTTGTGTTAGTGTTGAAAAACCACTTTTCGCACTTGTGTTAGTGTTGAAAAACCACTTTTCGCACTTGTGTTAGTGTTGAAAAACCACTTTTCGCACTTGTGTTGGTGCAGGAAACCACTTTTGCACTTGTATTAGTGTGGAAAAAACACTTTTCGAACTTGTGTTAGTGTTGAAAAACCACTTTTCGCACTTGTGTTAGTGTTGAAAAACCACTTTTCGCACTTGTGTTGGTGCAGGAAACCACTTTTGCACTTGTATTAGTGTGGAAAAAACACTTTTCGCACTTGTGATAGTGTTGAAAAACCACTTTTCGCACTTGTGTTAGTGTTGAAAAACCACATTTCGCACTTGTGTTAGTGTTGAAAAACCACTTTTCGCACTTGTGTTGGTGCAGGAAACCACTTTTGCACTTGTATTAGTGTGGAAAAAACACTTTTCGCACTTGTGTTCGTGTTGAAAAACCACTTTTTGCACATGTGTTAGTGTTGAAAAACCACTTTTCGCACTTCTGTTAGTGTTGAAAAACCACTTTTCGCACTTGTGTTGGTGCAGGAAACCACTTTTGCACTTGTATTAGTGTGGAAAAAACACTTTTCGCACTTGTGTTAGTGTTGAAAAACCACTTTTCGCACTTGTGTTAGTGTTGAAAACCACTTTTCACACTTGTGTTAGTGTTGAAAAACCACTTTTTGCACTTGTGTTGGTGCAGGAAACCACTTTTGCACTTGTATTAGTGTGGAAAAAACACTTTTCGCACTTGTGTTAGTGTTGAAAAACCACTTTTTGCACTTGTGTTAGTGTTGAAAAACCACTTTTCACACTTGTGTTAGTGTTGAAAAACCACTTTTCGCACTTGTGTTAGTGTTGAAAAACCACTTTTCGCACTTGTGTTAGTGTTGAAAAACCACTTTTCGCACTTGTGTTAGTGTTGAAAAACTACTTTTCGCACTTGTGTTAGTGTTGAAAAACCACTTTTCGCACTTGTGTTAGTGTTGAAAAACCACTTTTCGCACTTGCGTTAGTGTTGAAAAACCACTTTTTGCACTTGTGTTAGTGTTGAAAAACTACTTTTCGCACTTGTGTTAGTGTTGAAAAACCACTTTTCGCACTTGTGTTGGTGCAGGAAACCACTTTTGCACTTGTATTAGTGTGGAAAAAACACTTTTTGCATTTGTGATAGTGTTGAAAAACCACTTTTCACACTTGTGTTGGTGCAGGAAACCACTTTTGCACTTGCATTAGTGTGGAAAAAACACTTTTCGCACTTGTGTTAGTGTTGAAAAACCACTTTTCGCACATGTGTTAGTGTTGAAAAACCACTTTTCGCACTTCTGTTAGTGTTGAAAAACCACTTTTCGCACTTGTGTTGGTGCAGGAAACCACTTTTGCACTTGTATTAGTGTGGAAAAAACACTTTTCGCACTTGTGTTAGTGTTGAAAAACCACTTTTCGCACTTGTGTTAGTGTTGAAAACCACTTTTCGCACTTGTGTTAGTGTTGAAAAACCACTTTTTGCACTTGTGTTGGTGCAGGAAACCACTTTTGCACTTGTATTAGTGTGGAAAAAACACTTTTCGCACTTGTGTTAGTGTTGAAAAACCACTTTTCGCACATGTGTTAGTGTTGAAAAACCACTTTTCGCACTTCTGTTAGTGTTGAAAAACCACTTTTCGCACTTGTGTTGGTGCAGGAAACCACTTTTGCACTTGTATTAGTGTGGAAAAAACACTTTTCGCACTTGTGTTAGTGTTGAAAAACCACTTTTTGCACTTGTGTTAGTGTTGAAAAACCACTTTTCGCACTTGTGTTAGTGTTGAAAAACCACTTTTCGCACTTGTGTTGGTGCAGGAAACCACTTTTGCACTTGTATTAGTGTGGAAAAAACACTTTTTGCACTTGTGATAGTGTTGAAAAACCACTTTTCGCACTTGTGTTAGTGTTGAAAAACCACTTTTCGCACTTGTGTTAGTGTTGAAAAACCACTTTTCACACTTTTGTTGGTGCAGGAAACCACTTTTGCACTTGTATTAGTGTGGAAAAAACACTTTTTGCACTTGTGATAGTGTTGAAAAACCACTTTTCGCACTTGTGTTGGTGCAGGAAACCACTTTTGCACTTGTATTAGTGTGGAAAAAACACTTTTCGCACTTGTGATAGTGTTGAAAAACCACTTTTCGCACTTGTGTTAGTGTTGAAAAACCACATTTCGCACTTGTGTTAGTGTTGAAAAACCACTTTTCGCACTTGTGTTGGTGCAGGAAACCACTTTTGCACTTGTATTAGTGTGGAAAAAACACTTTTCGCACTTGTGTTCGTGTTGAAAAACCACTTTTTGCACATGTGTTAGTGTTGAAAAACCACTTTTCGCACTTCTGTTAGTGTTGAAAAACCACTTTTCGCACTTGTGTTGGTGCAGGAAACCACTTTTGCACTTGTATTAGTGTGGAAAAAACACTTTTCGCACTTGTGTTAGTGTTGAAAAACCACTTTTCGCACTTGTGTTAGTGTTGAAAACCACTTTTCACACTTGTGTTAGTGTTGAAAAACCACTTTTTGCACTTGTGTTGGTGCAGGAAACCACTTTTGCACTTGTATTAGTGTGGAAAAAACACTTTTCGCACTTGTGTTAGTGTTGAAAAACCACTTTTTGCACTTGTGTTAGTGTTGAAAAACCACTTTTCACACTTGTGTTAGTGTTGAAAAACCACTTTTCGCACTTGTGTTAGTGTTGAAAAACCACTTTTCGCACTTGTGTTAGTGTTGAAAAACCACTTTTCGCACTTGTGTTAGTGTTGAAAAACTACTTTTCGCACTTGTGTTAGTGTTGAAAAACCACTTTTCGCACTTGTGTTAGTGTTGAAAAACCACTTTTCGCACTTGCGTTAGTGTTGAAAAACCACTTTTTGCACTTGTGTTAGTGTTGAAAAACTACTTTTCGCACTTGTGTTAGTGTTGAAAAACCACTTTTCGCACTTGTGTTGGTGCAGGAAACCACTTTTGCACTTGTATTAGTGTGGAAAAAACACTTTTTGCATTTGTGATAGTGTTGAAAAACCACTTTTCGCACTTGTGTTGGTGCAGGAAACCACTTTTGCACTTGTATTAGTGTGGAAAAAACACTTTTCGCACTTGTGTTAGTGTTGAAAAACCACTTTTCGCACATGTGTTAGTGTTGAAAAACCACTTTTCGCACTTCTGTTAGTGTTGAAAAACCACTTTTCGCACTTGTGTTGGTGCAGGAAACCACTTTTGCACTTGTATTAGTGTGGAAAAAACACTTTTCGCACTTGTGTTAGTGTTGAAAAACCACTTTTCGCACTTGTGTTAGTGTTGAAAACCACTTTTCGCACTTGTGTTAGTGTTGAAAAACCACTTTTTGCACTTGTGTTGGTGCAGGAAACCACTTTTGCACTTGTATTAGTGTGGAAAAAACACTTTTCGCACTTGTGTTAGTGTTGAAAAACCACTTTTCGCACATGTGTTAGTGTTGAAAAACCACTTTTCGCACTTCTGTTAGTGTTGAAAAACCACTTTTCGCACTTGTGTTGGTGCAGGAAACCACTTTTGCACTTGTATTAGTGTGGAAAAAACACTTTTCGCACTTGTGTTAGTGTTGAAAAACCACTTTTTGCACTTGTGTTAGTGTTGAAAAACCACTTTTCGCACTTGTGTTAGTGTTGAAAAACCACTTTTCGCACTTGTGTTAGTGTTGAAAAACCACTTTTCGCACTTGTGTTAGTGTTGAAAACCACTTTTCGCACTTGTGTTAGTGTTGAAAAACCACTTTTTGCACTTGTGTTGGTGCAGGAAACCACTTTTGCACTTGTATTAGTGTGGAAAAAACACTTTTCGCACTTGTGTTAGTGTTGAAAAACCACTTTTCGCACATGTGTTAGTGTTGAAAAACCACTTTTCGCACTTCTGTTAGTGTTGAAAAACCACTTTTCGCACTTGTGTTGGTGCAGGAAACCACTTTTGCACTTGTATTAGTGTGGAAAAAACACTTTTCGCACTTGTGTTAGTGTTGAAAAACCACTTTTTGCACTTGTGTTAGTGTTGAAAAACCACTTTTCGCACTTGTGTTAGTGTTGAAAAACCACTTTTCGCACTTGTGTTGGTGCAGGAAACCACTTTTGCACTTGTATTAGTGTGGAAAAAACACTTTTTGCACTTGTGATAGTGTTGAAAAACCACTTTTCGCACTTGTGTTAGTGTTGAAAAACCACTTTTCGCACTTGTGTTAGTGTTGAAAAACCACTTTTCACACTTTTGTTGGTGCAGGAAACCACTTTTGCACTTGTATTAGTGTGGAAAAAACACTTTTTGCACTTGTGATAGTGTTGAAAAACCACTTTTCGCACTTGTGTTGGTGCAGGAAACCACTTTTGCACTTGTATTAGTGTGGAAAAAACACTTTTCGCACTTGTGATAGTGTTGAAAAACCACTTTTCGCACTTGTGTTAGTGTTGAAAAACCACATTTCGCACTTGTGTTAGTGTTGAAAAACCACTTTTCGCACTTGTGTTGGTGCAGGAAACCACTTTTGCACTTGTATTAGTGTGGAAAAAACACTTTTCGCACTTGTGTTCGTGTTGAAAAACCACTTTTTGCACATGTGTTAGTGTTGAAAAACCACTTTTCGCACTTCTGTTAGTGTTGAAAAACCACTTTTCGCACTTGTGTTGGTGCAGGAAACCACTTTTGCACTTGTATTAGTGTGGAAAAAACACTTTTCGCACTTGTGTTAGTGTTGAAAAACCACTTTTCGCACTTGTGTTAGTGTTGAAAACCACTTTTCACACTTGTGTTAGTGTTGAAAAACCACTTTTTGCACTTGTGTTGGTGCAGGAAACCACTTTTGCACTTGTATTAGTGTGGAAAAAACACTTTTCGCACTTGTGTTAGTGTTGAAAAACCACTTTTTGCACTTGTGTTAGTGTTGAAAAACCACTTTTCACACTTGTGTTAGTGTTGAAAAACCACTTTTCGCACTTGTGTTAGTGTTGAAAAACCACTTTTCGCACTTGTGTTAGTGTTGAAAAACCACTTTTCGCACTTGTGTTAGTGTTGAAAAACTACTTTTCGCACTTGCGTTAGTGTTGAAAAACCACTTTTCGCACTTGTGTTAGTGTTGAAAAACTACTTTTCGCACTTGTGTTAGTGTTGAAAAACCACTTTTCGCACTTGTGTTGGTGCAGGAAACCACTTTTGCACTTGTATTAGTGTGGAAAAAACACTTTTTGCATTTGTGATAGTGTTGAAAAACCACTTTTCGCACTTGTGTTGGTGCAGGAAACCACTTTTGCACTTGTATTAGTGTGGAAAAAACACTTTTCGCACTTGTGTTAGTGTTGAAAAACCACTTTTCGCACATGTGTTAGTGTTGAAAAACCACTTTTCGCACTTCTGTTAGTGTTGAAAAACCACTTTTCGCACTTGTGTTGGTGCAGGAAACCACTTTTGCACTTGTATTAGTGTGGAAAAAACACTTTTCGCACTTGTGTTAGTGTTGAAAAACCACTTTTCGCACTTGTGTTAGTGTTGAAAACCACTTTTCGCACTTGTGTTAGTGTTGAAAAACCACTTTTTGCACTTGTGTTGGTGCAGGAAACCACTTTTGCACTTGTATTAGTGTGGAAAAAACACTTTTCGCACTTGTGTTAGTGTTGAAAAACCACTTTTCGCACATGTGTTAGTGTTGAAAAACCACTTTTCGCACTTCTGTTAGTGTTGAAAAACCACTTTTCGCACTTGTGTTGGTGCAGGAAACCACTTTTGCACTTGTATTAGTGTGGAAAAAACACTTTTCGCACTTGTGTTAGTGTTGAAAAACCACTTTTTGCACTTGTGTTAGTGTTGAAAAACCACTTTTCGCACTTGTGTTAGTGTTGAAAAACCACTTTTCGCACTTGTGTTGGTGCAGGAAACCACTTTTGCACTTGTATTAGTGTGGAAAAAACACTTTTTGCACTTGTAATAGTGTTGAAAAACCACTTTTCGCACTTGTGTTAGTGTTGAAAAACCACTTTTCGCACTTGTGTTAGTGTTGAAAAACCACTTTTCACACTTTTGTTGGTGCAGGAAACCACTTTTGCACTTGTATTAGTGTGGAAAAAACACTTTTTGCCCTTGTGATAGTGTTGAAAAACCACTTTTCGCACTTGTGTTAGTGTTGAAAAACCACTTTTCACACTTGTGTTAGTGTTGAAAAACCACTTTTCGCACTTGTGTTGGTGGAGGAAACCACTTTTGCACTTGTATTAGTGTGGAAAAAACACTTTCCGCACTTGTGTTAGTGTTGAAAAACCACTTTTCGCACTTCTGTTAGTGTTGAAAAACCACTTTTCGCACTTGTGTTGGTGCAGGAAACCACTTTTGCACTTGTATTAGTGTGGAAAAAACACTTTTCGCACTTGTGTTAGTGTTGAAAAACCACTTTTCGCACTTGTGTTAGTGTTGAAAACCACTTTTCGCACTTGTGTTAGTGTTGAAAAACCACTTTTTGCACTTGTGTTGGTGCAGGAAACCACTTTTGCACTTGTATTAGTGTGGAAAAAACACTTTTCGCACTTGTGTTAGTGTTGAAAAACCACTTTTCGCACTTGTGTTGGTGCAGGAAACCACTTTTGCACTTGTATTAGTGTGGAAAAAACACTTTTCGCACTTGTGTTAGTGTTGAAAAACCACTTTTCGCACTTGTGTTAGTGTTGAAAACAACTTTTCGCACTTGTGTTAGTGTTGAAAAACCACTTTTTGCACTTGTGTTGGTGCAGGAAACCACTTTTGCACTTGTATTAGTGTGGAAAAAACACTTTTCGCACTTGTGTTAGTGTTGAAAAACCACTTTTTGCACTTGTGTTAGTGTTGAAAAACCACTTTTCGCACTTGTGTTAGTGTTGAAAAACCACTTTTCGCACTTGTGTTGGTGCAGGAAACCACTTTTGCACTTGTATTAGTGTGGAAAAAACACTTTTTGCACTTGTGATAGTGTTGAAAAACCACTTTTCGCACTTGTGTTAGTGTTGAAAAACCACTTTTCGCACTTGTGTTAGTGTTGAAAAACCACTTTTCGCACTTGTGTTAGTGTTGAAAAACCACTTTTCGCACTTCTGTTAATGTTGAAAAACCACTTTTCGCACTTGTGTTAGTGTTGAAAAACAACTTTTCGCACTCGTGTTGGTGCAGGAAACCACTTTTGCACTTGTATTAGTGTGGAAAAACCACTTTTCGCACTTGTGTTAGTGTTGAAAAACCACTTTTCGCACTTGTGTTAGTGTTGAAAAATCACTTTTCGCACTTGTGTTGGTGTTGAAAAACCACTTTTCGCACTTGTGTTGGTGCAGGAAACCACTTTTCCACTTGTATTAGTGTGGAAAAAACACTTTTCGCACTCGTGTTAGTGTTGAAAAACCACTTTTTGCACTTGTGTTAGTGTTGAAAAACCACTTTTCGCACTTGTGTTAGTGTTGAAAAACCACTTTTCGCACTTGTGTTGGTGCAGGAAACCACTTTTGCACTTGTATTAGTGTGGAAAAAACACTTTTCGCACTTGTGTTAGTGTTGAAAAACCACTTTTTGCACTTGTGTTAGTGTTGAAAAACCACTTTTCGCACTTGTGTTGGTGCAGGAAACCACTTTTGCACTTGTATTCGTGTGGAAAAAACACTTTTTGCACTTGTGATAGTGTTGAAAAACCACTTTTCGCACTTGTGTTAGTGTTGAAAAACCACTTTTCGCACTTGTGTTAGTGTTGAAAAACCACTTTTCACACTTGTGTTGGTGCAGGAAACCACTTTTGCACTTGTATTAGTGTGGAAAAAACACTTTTTGCACTTGTGATAGTGTTGAAAAACCACTTTTCGCACTTGTGTTAGTGTTGAAAAACCACTTTTCGCACTTGTGTTAGTGTTGAAAAACCACTTTTCGCACTTGTGTTGGTGCAGGAAACCACTTTTGCACTTATATTTGTGTTGAAAAAACACTTTTCGAACTTGTGTTAGTGTTGAAAAACCACTTTTCGCACTTGTGTTAGTGTTGAAAAACCACTTTTCGCACTTGTGTTAGTGTTGAAAAACCACTTTTCGCACTTGGTTGGTGCAGGAAACCACTTTTGCACTTGTATTAGTGTGGAAAAAACACTTTTCGAACTTGTGTTAGTGTTGAAAAACCACTTTTCGCACTTGTGTTAGTGTTGAAAAACCACTTTTCGCACTTGTGTTGGTGCAGGAAACCACTTTTGCACTTGTATTAGTGTGGAAAAAACACTTTTCGCACTTGTGATAGTGTTGAAAAACCACTTTTCGCACTTGTGTTAGTGTTGAAAAACCACATTTCGCACTTGTGTTAGTGTTGAAAAACCACTTTTCGCACTTGTGTTGGTGCAGGAAACCACTTTTGCACTTGTATTAGTGTGGAAAAAACACTTTTCGCACTTGTGTTAGTGTTGAAAAACCACTTTTCGCACATGTGTTAGTGTAGAAAAACCACTTTTCGCACTTCTGTTAGTGTTGAAAAACCACTTTTCGCACTTGTGTTGGTGCAGGAAACCACTTTTGCACTTGTATTAGTGTGGAAAAAACACTTTTCGCACTTGTGTTAGTGTTGAAAAACCACTTTTCGCACTTGTGTTAGTGTTGAAAACCACTTTTCGCACTTGTGTTAGTGTTGAAAAACCACTTTTTGCACTTGTGTTGGTGCAGGAAACCACTTTTGCACTTGTATTAGTGTGGAAAAAACACTTTTCGCACTTGTGTTAGTGTTGAAAAACCACTTTTTGCACTTGTGTTAGTGTTGAAAAACCACTTTTCACACTTGTGTTAGTGTTGAAAAACCACTTTTCGCACTTGTGTTAGTGTTGAAAAACCACTTTTCGCACTTGTGTTAGTGTTGAAAAACCACTTTTCGCACTTGTGTTAGTGTTGAAAAACTACTTTTCGCACTTGTGTTAGTGTTGAAAAACCACTTTTCGCACTTGTGTTAGTGTTGAAAAACCACTTTTCGCACTTGCGTTAGTGTTGAAAAACCACTTTTTGCACTTGTGTTAGTGTTGAAAAACTACTTTTCGCACTTGTGTTAGTGTTGAAAAACCACTTTTCGCACTTGTGTTGGTGCAGGAAACCACTTTTGCACTTGTATTAGTGTGGAAAAAACACTTTTTGCACTTGTGATAGTGTTGAAAAACCACTTTTCGCACTTGTGTTGGTGCAGGAAACCACTTTTGCACTTGTATTAGTGTGGAAAAAACACTTTTCGCACTTGTGTTAGTGTTGAAAAACCACTTTTCGCACATGTGTTAGTGTTGAAAAACCACTTTTCGCACTTGTGTTAGTGTTGAAAAACCACTTTTCGCACTTGTGTTGGTGCAGGAAACCACTTTTTGCACTTGTGATAGTATTGAAACACCACTTTTCGCACTTGTGTTGGTGCAGGAAACCACTTTTCGCACTTGTGTTAGTGTTGAAAACCACTTTTCGCACTTGTGTTAGTGTTGAAAAACCACTTTTTGCACTTGTGTTGGTGTTGAAAAAACACTTTTTGCAATTGTGTTGGTGCAGGAAACCACTTTTGCACTTGTATTAGTGTGGAAAAAACACTTTTCGCACTTGTGTTAGTGTTGAAAAACCACTTTTCGCACTTGTGTTAGTGTTGAAAAACCACTTTTTGCACTTGTGTTAGTGTTGAAAAACCACTTTTCGCACTTGTGTTGGTGCAGGAAACCACTTTTGCACTTGTATTAGTGTGGAAAAAACACTTTTTGCACTTGTGATATTGTTGAAAAAACACTTTTCGCACTTGTGTTAGTGTTGAAAAACCACTTTTCGCACTTGTGTTGGTGCAGGAAACCACTTTTGCACTTGTATTAGTGTGGAAAACCACTTTTCGCACTTGTGTTAGTGTTGAAAAACCACTTTTCGCACTTGTGTTAGTGTTGAAAAACCACTTTTCGCACTTGTGTTAGTGTTGAAAAACCACTTTTCGCACCTGTGTTAGTGTTGAAAAACCACTTTTCGCACTTGTGTTGGTGCAGGAAACCACTTTTGCACTTGGATTAGTGTGGAAAAAACACTTTTCGCACTTGTGTTAGTGTTGAAAAACCACTTTTCGCACTTGTGTTAGTGTTGAAAAACCACTTTTCGCACTTGTGTTGGTGTTGAAAAAACAGTTTTTGCACTTGTGATAGTGTTGAAAAAACACTTTTCGCACTTGTGATAGTGTTGAAAAAACACTTTTCGCACTTGTGTTGGTGTTGAAAAACCACTTTTCGCACTTGTGTTGGTGTAGGAAACCACTTTTGCACTTGTATTAGTGTGGAAAAAACACGTTTCGCACTTGTGTTGGTGTTGAAAAAACACTTTTCGCACTTGTGATAGTGTTGAAAAAACACTTTTCGCACTTGTGTTGGTGTTGAAAAACCACTTTTCGCACTTGTGTTGGTGCAGGAAACCACTTTTGCACTTGTATTAGTGTGGAAAAAACACTTTTCGCACTTGTGTTAGTGTTGAAAAACCACTTTTCGCACTTGTGTTAGTGTTGAAAAACCACTTTTCGCACTTGTGTTGGTGTTGAAAAACCACTTTTTGCACTTGTGATAGTATTGAAACACCACTTTTCGCACTTGTGTTGGTGCAGGAAACCACTTTTGCACTTGTATTAGTGTGGAAAAAACACTTTTCGCACTTGTGTTAGTGTTGAAAAACCACTTTTCGCACTTGTGTTGGTGTTGAAGAAACACTTTTTGCAATTGTGTTGGTGCTGGAAACCACTTTTGCACTTGTATTAGTGTGGAAAAAACACTTTTCGCACTTGTGTTAGTGTTGAAAAACCACTTTTTGCACTTGTGTTAGTGTTGAAAAACCACTTTTCGCACTTGTGTTGGTGCAGGAAACCACTTTTGCACTTGTATTAGTGTGGAAAAAACACTTTTTGCACTTGTGATAGTGTTGAAAAACCACTTTTCGCACTTGTGTTAGTGTTGAAAAACCACTTTTCGCACTTGTGTTGGTGCAGGAAACCACTTTTGCACTTGTATTAGTGTGGAAAACCACTTTTCGCACTTGTGTTAGTGTTGAAAAACCACTTTTCGCACTTGTGTTAGTGTTGAAAAACCACTTTTCGCACTTGTGTTAGTGTTGAAAAACCACTTTTCGCACCTGTGTTAGTGTTGAAAAACCACTTTTCGCACTTGTGTTGGTGCAGGAAACCACTTTTGCACTTGGATTAGTGTGGAAAAAACACTTTTCGCACTTGTGTTAGTGTTGAAAAACCACTTTTCGCACTTGTGTTAGTGTTGAAAAACCACTTTTCGCACTTGTGTTGGTGTTGAAAAAACAGTTTTTGCACTTGTGATAGTGTTGAAAAAACACTTTTCGCACTTGTGATAGTGTTGAAAAAACACTTTTCGCACTAGTGTTGGTGTTGAAAAACCACTTTTCGCACTTGTGTTGGTGCAGGAAACCACTTTTGCACTTGTATTAGTGTGGAAAAAACACGTTTCGCACTTGTGTTGGTGTTGAAAAAACAGTTTTTGCACTTGTGATAGTGTTGAA
>NW_027619345.1:0-45155 GCF_964187855.1 Myxine glutinosa
TAAAACACAGTTTGTGTGTGTGTGTGTGTGTGTGTAATGTTACCGATAGACTCCTAAACGGAGAGGCTTACGTGCTTGGTATTTGGCATAGACATGGCCATTGAGCCTGGGACGAACATGGCCGAACTCAAAATATTTGACGATCCATATTTTTTTATTCATATTTACCTCAGCGCATTTCAGCGCACGCAATCAGAGCAGGTGGGCGCTGATTCGCTTAGAGCGATCACGTGATGACGCTATGAACGCTATGACGCTATGACGCTATGAAAAATAAAATCGCTATGACGCTATGAAACGCTATGACGCTATGAACGCTATGAACGATATGATGCTATGAAAAAAAAAATCGCTATGAAACGCTATGACGCTATGAACGCTATGACGCTATGAAAAAAAAATCTCTCGCTTTACCAAGGGGCTCTCTCTCCCCCCGTTCCCCTCCCCCTCCCCCGCCCGGCAATGCCGGGTACTTCTGCTAGTATATATATATTATTGCGGATCCGGGGGGTCGGCGCTCCCCTTACCAAGGGGGGTTAATCCCCTTGTCTTTTACACTGGCCGATTTTGCCCAGTTCTGGAAATTACACGCTCCTTTGCGGGGTGAGATTGGCCAGGGTGATTGGTCAACGGGTTCCCAAATACCTTTGCCAATCCCTCCGCAAAGCAGGGATATAATTCCCTGCTTGGACCCGGACAAGATGGAGTTTGCCAAGCGGTTAGCAGTCCGAAATCCGAGCCGTTAACAACACTAACCCGATTCTGAGCGGTTCTGCCAAATCGTGCCACGTATATCAATTGGGGACAGGACGGAAGCGATCGGATGAGAAGAAACCAAGGGGTAAAGAAAGAACAAATATGGTTTATTTATACAGTACTAGAAGAGGAAACGAAAGGTAATGTACAGTTGAAGAGGAAGAAGCAGTAACACAGGGCAGCCTTATACAGTCTTGTATAACACTCGCAGGACAGAACAAACACACTTACACGGGAGGATGGGATGGCAGGGATGGTTGGGCGTTGAGGTCCGGCTCCGGTCCAGTCGAGTCCGGCTCTGGGTGTTGACTCGTGCCGTAGCGAGAACCCGGGCAGCATCAAACACGTTGGCGCGCGATCGGACCTTATACGTGGCGGGGGGGGGGGGGGGGGGGGGGATAGTCCTTCGCAAGGCCGTATGCGTAATTCTATATAATTGATGGTGCAATCTCGCCCACCTCCGTGCAGGTCGTGCCCTCTCTTTCTCCTCTCTATGCAACGACCTCTCACTCCCAACATCCAACTGTCGAAGTAGTCCCAAGTGAGCGCTTTTATCGTGCGCTCGCGTATCAAGCCGCAAGCTCTTTAGGTCCGCCCACCGGTGAGCTCACCTCAACCCTGGTTGGTTGGTGAGGACTCCCTGGCTCCACCTTTGATGGTGCGTTGACGGGGTCACGCCTTGTTCCTGGCGCGCTGAGGACTCCTCCCCCTTCTTCTCCAACTCGGCCGCGTGGCTTATGGCGGTTTGCGGGATAGAAAACCATCGCACCGCTGTTGAAAGGAACTTTGGGGCCTACTCTTATTTAATTAATACAACGCAGATTCAACTATTGGAAACAGATCCTTAACTGAAACATAGACTAATGAAATAATTAGAGAGGTTTCTAAGGTGTCCTACGTGTTGTACATGGCCTAACTAGGGTGCAACCTTTACAAAGGGGGATATTTACAAGAATTATTATTTTACAAAGTGAAGGTTCTAAAAACCGTAACACAGCACCCTTCTCTCCTCCAGGCACGTCCCGTGCCGACAAAACTTTAACTTAGTGTGACACTCAGGTGTAGTAACCCTCTACTTTTAACCTTAGCCTGAGTGCGACAGTTTTAACAATTAAGTATGTCCCGCCTGCTGCGTTGCATTCTACCACCTAACAGATTCACGCCCACAGAATAACCGAATTGCGGAATTAATTTTCAAACTACACATTTACGGTGGGGAGCATTATCTACAAAGACTACTATTTGGTATTTACAAACGCGAACCCAGGACCTGTCTTTTGGGAAACAAAAGAAGAACTTTTGAAAAGAGGAAAGGCATGCACTGCACTGCACCGATACCACCAGCAGTCCAGCACCAATAAGCACCAATAAGCAAAAAGCACCAAAAGCACCACAGTCAGCACCATCCAGTGCACATTCATCACATTTGTTATTATAAACGATGACGTCTTCTCAGCTGGGCCGATGTTCTTGGCTGCTGGGACGATGTTCTTGATGTTCTTTGCTTGCGGCCTATTTGAAAATAAAAAGGGCACACAACGCGTCCGCTTTTCTCTTAATTACGGCCAGCAGGGGCCAACTAGGGTGGGCTACCTGTATGGCTTAGGTGCCACCTCAACCGTGGTCCACAAGCAAGATTTCGCTGGCCACAGTGGCCGGTCCCCGGCCCCAAAAGGTGGGGTCCATAAATGTGGTGCTCGGCCACAGACCTGTGGTCCATAAAGTGGTGCTTGGCCACAAAAATGTGTGGTCCATAAAGTGGTGTACCGGTCCAGGCCGGCAGCAGCGAGGGTGCGGGCACACAACTGCGAACACCTGCGCATCCCCCCGGGCCCAAAATGAACATCCGTGAGTGGGGGAAGGAGGACAAGCAAGCAGCGGGGCAAGATCGCAAGGGTACACATCAATACAAGGTAATGCAGACAGGAAGGGCCCTGGAGAGCGAGCGGAGAAAGCTCGTCCCTAGCGTACGCTCCCCCCCTGTCACCTAATCTACCCTTGCCCCTACCCAGTATTTACACAATTTACAAATTCGTCTCTAACGTCCTGTCTTCCCCATATCTCCCCTCTATGCCAAATTCGTCATCAATCCCTCTAAATCCAAATTTGCCATCAATCCCAATTCCTCATCAATCCCTCCTAAGGAGGAAGAGATGGAATCACAAGCACAATGTCACCCCCACGTCATGATGCGTCTTACATCCAAGATATTTGCAAAAAAACGGTGGTGTGGAGTCTTGTCACCTTGGTGAGTGGATGTCGATGGTGCGAAGAGACTTTCTCCTATCTACCTTCTAAATGACTTTAACACACTTTACACTACCCGGGGTCTTTCCCTGCAAAACCATTGGCCGTTTTACACTATGTGGTTCAAAAAACCAATTCCCATTGACAAAACTGTGGTGCTCACCAATTTGGGGTCTCACTCCCCCGATTCTACTCCCTGTGCCCTCGCACAATTTCCGGGCTGGGTCGTGTGGCGCTCCCAGCAGGGCGCTCACCTGCACATCTCCGCCACTGTAGTTGCCTCCCGAGCTTACCTGCTCCTTACCCTAACCTAGCTGGGGAAGGCCCTCTGGTGCTCTCACCCTCTACCTCTCACCCTCTCACCCTCTACCTCTCACCCTCTACCCTTCTCCCTCTCTGGCGTCGGGCTACCCGGGTCCGTCCTCCGGATCCTCGGGCCCCATTGAACACTACTGGCTCCCAGAGCCTACCTGCGGCCTCACCTGGCCGACGGACTAACAGTGGCGGAGCGCTCAACCAACCATACCCCTAACAGGCCACACGCCGAGCCATTTCCACGTCACTAATGCACCCATTCAAACACCATTCTTCCACACGCACCACAGATGCCAATATCCAACCACAATTTACCTATACCCTCTACCTAACTCTTAAACTACCCTCCCCGGGTATTCGTGATGGGGGTCCACCCCCCCCCCCCCCATCCACTCCCTTCGCACCAACCACTCCACTCCACGTTTTCCACCATACTCATTCCACACCATCCATTCCATACTCCATGCATTCCATACCAGCTATTCCACACAACCATTCTCCATACACCTGTTCTTCACTTGCACACCTGTGCTGACGCATCTGGTGCTTCCTGCACCCTCCTTCCTCCCAGGCTTCTTCATTCACTCAATACAATCACAATTATTCACTCATACACTGCTCCATACACTTTCACGCTCAATACAACTCACAATCACCTCACCCTTTTCACAATACGCTGCTGAATACACTTTCAACACACACACACATCTTCCCCGAGCATTGCCCCTCAATTCCTCATTTGCTCAACATGCTCACCCGCAAAAACTTCCATACCAATTCCTCATTCAATAAACCACAAACACACTGCATCATCTGATCTACCTGGTGCCCTTCTAAAACTTGCGCTTCCCAGTCGCCCCTTATACTATTGCGCTCCCTCGTCGTTATAATCCACCTAATCTATTCTACGTCCCCTCTACAGGTACAATGTCGCTACTTAACCTTACAGTTAGGCCGAAAAAAATATATTGCTGGTCTCTGGTCAGACCAAAGTTCCAGAATTGATGCGGCGATGCGGTTTTTTTTTTCTTGTTTTTTTTTGAAAAGCATGGATTGCACATATAAAAGTGTTTTTTGTGTCCTCATGCCTTCGTGGTCCTCCTCATCTGCTGTAGCGCCGTCCAGAGAGAAATTAAAGACAGCCAATGGGACTGGTAGGCCTTTTTGTAAATAATGAACACAAGCTTAAGTTATTTTAAAATGTATTTATTCTGAAAATCATTAAGTTATTCAAGCATATAGACTGCCATTTCGTTCTCGAGATCGCCTCGAAGTATCATCAAACATTCCAATGCGTCGATCGCGTCAACACTGCGCATGCGCAAGTGGTCCAACAGGCCGATGGTCTCCCACGATCTCTTCTCCCAGTCCACCAGATTATCACAGACACCTACAAATTCATGACAAACGGGATAGGAACCAGGCCAAACTAACGAGACCACTCGCAGCTCACTCGGCCTTCTGGTTGCTTCACACGAACCCGACAAAGAACGTCTTCGTTTCAATAAATGACAATATCCAGCCGATTGGATTCATGACGTCACGGCACACAAAACTACTCATATCTTTGGAACGGTTGGATGGATTTGGACAAACTAAACGTAGTTTTGTCGGGGAGAACCGTGCGCTAACGTCAATATCAATGGCGATCCTCACAGACCCGTATGTCCCGAGATAGCGCGCCGGCCCAGCAAAAACAGGCGCGCGCTGTTGTAGGTACCGTTGGAAATAATATTAAAAAAAAAAAAATTGTTGACGCGCAGGATCAAAATCGATGCGCGTGCTGACCAGAGACCGGAAATATATTTTTCTCGGCCTTACCTATGGTTATTTCTAAGTCCCTATACAATTATCCAAACCCTCCCTCGGCGAGCTTACACTGCCAAACCCCATAACTATTGCTCATGTGCCCGGGGGGATGTGAGGGATGGTGGATTTACCATCCTTGCACATCGGGCATCTCCCACTATCAATTTTGCCATCAAATTCCAATTCTGCCCATCAAATTTGCCAATCATCTGTCAATCAAATTTTGCTCATCAATTTTGCCAATCACCAATTCTCTATCCCCACCATCGTCCATTATTCTGAGTCTCAGTGCGTCGTTACATGCTCAAAGCTCGGCTTCGCCAAGCCGAGCAATGAACGCGGGTGGTTCGTTCTACCGCGGGTTGGGTCCGTCCGGCATTCGGTTCAAGGGAGGCGGTTTGGTTGGACCGAGGTTCAAAGCACCATCCCGGTGCGGGGCCTCTCGCTCCCAAGCGCGATGGGCCAACCTTGCCCGGGTGGAACGCCGCCACCACAGGGGGGCGCCGCTCCGATCCCTCCTACCTGCCCTCGAACCGGGCCGGTCGCCTTGCCCGGCAACGCCCGGATTCGACCGTGCGGGGCGGGGCCCGGCCTGGATCGTGCACGACGCTCCGAAGAGAAGCGACGCTGCACCGATCCCCGCCGGCTCCCGCAATACCCACAGCCCGGCACGGACCGAGGGCTCGCGTCGGTTAAACGTCGGTCTAACCGCTATCCCGTTTAACGTCGATGCTCCCCGGACATGCTCACACCACTCGTTCCTTTTTACACTCTCCAAACGCGGCGTTCCAATGCCGCCCGTACATTCCACACACTCCGTCCATTCCACCACCGCACTCCCTGTTACACACCACACCTCTCGCGCACCCTCTTGCGCACACTCGTCGTTCGCACACTTCCTTAACACACCTCCTGGCGCACCGTCTTGCGCACACTCTCCTGTTACATCCTCTGTAACACTCCCCATCACGCGCTCCGATGGGCCCTCCCGCACTCACGCCACCACCAACTCAACTCACTCCGTGTCGCACTCCGTACACTCCGACGTGCATTCTCTCTCGCACTCGGTTTTACTCCCACACTTTATAACACACTCACTCGCCGACGCACACTTTTTCCTCACAAGCGCCCCATTTCCACTCACCTCACTCACAAGGGACCCTTCACCAACGCCCGGATGCTTTCTCGCTCCTAAGCGCGCGAAAATTCTTTTTGCGCCAAATATCCTCCTACAAAATCTCCCCGCACAATATACAGCATGACTCACCTGGGCGCTTCTTCTTCTTCCCTGTTCCAACACCTGCAAATCATTATAAGGATTAGCAAGTACGGCATCAGGATGTCAACTTAGACTTTGTACATTTTCCATTTCTTCCTTCTGCTTCATTCCCATCTCTGCCGGCTCTTCAATTTCAATTCCAACTACAACCATTGCATTCTGAATTAAATCTTTTTCCGTCGCTGCACCTGAATTTGCCCTGTCCAATTCGACGGCCGTCGGGTTTTTCACACCCCGTGTCGCGATTTC
Source organism: Myxine glutinosa (assembly GCF_964187855.1). NCBI lineage: Eukaryota > Metazoa > Chordata > Myxini > Myxiniformes > Myxinidae > Myxine > Myxine glutinosa. Next base: position 6,656 of record NW_027619345.1, read on the forward strand.
TATCCCGGTCCACCCGGCTGTGCTTTGCTCACACGCTCAACCCGCGCTTCTCAATCCGCGTTACCTCATCGCGTACCCCCGCAACCTCTTCGCTCAACCTGCGGTTAACCTCCCTCTCGGCTTCCCTTACCTCATATGTGGTTTGCCCCCTCGCCAACCCCTCATTTACTTCCCCGATTTGGTCACCCACGTCCTCCAGTTGGCCCCCCAATTTACCTTCTAGCCTTTCCAACCTGTTGTCTAGCCCCTTAAACGTATTGTCTAACCCTTCAAATTTATTGTCTAAACTCTCAAATTTGGCTTCTAGCCCCCCGATTTGATTTCCCATGTCATTTCTCAATTCCACGATTTGGCTTTCTAATCCCCCAAATTTGCTGTCCAGCTTCCCAATTTGGTCCCTCATTGCTCCCATCAATCCGCTTTTCATTAACTCACCCGTCTCGACCATAAAGGCCCTTATTTGCTGCATGAATAGGCCCCAGTCCATCGGTGCCGCTGCTGCGGTCACGTGCGCGGCGCCATTTGGTGCTGCTGCAACCTCGTGCGCGCCGCCGCCATCTTGTGCGCCTGAAATCCCCGCTACCCAATGCGTATTGCTCTCCTCCTCCAATTCTCTCAATTCCTCCCCGGGATCCTGGGTTGCCTTGGTCATGTGTTGAGGAAGGATGAAAGTGACTGGTTGAGAAGAGTGATGGAAATGAATGTAGAAGGAAGTAGAGGACGGGGAAGACCGAGAAAGACTTGCGGCTAAAGATGGTGGAAGAAGAAATGCGGGCAAGGGGGTTAACAAGGAGAGATGCAGAAAATAGGGCAAAATGGAGAAGATTGTCATGGGGACCGCAAGGCTAACCCCCGCTCTAGTAGGGAAAATGGCCTTTAAAATGCATGTTGTTGTTGTTGTTGATCCTGGGTTGCCTCTAACCCTTCTTCTAACTCCTCTACCGGCATCCGGTCGCCTTGATTATCCATGGCACGACTTAATTTGGAATATTAATACTAAATTTTGGCCGCTCGTAATTTTGACCAATTTTTTTTTTTTCCAGATATAAATTTGGTTCGGGCCACAAATCCCACTCCCCGACACCAATTGTTACGGAATCCGACGACGGCGCTCCCCTTACCAAGGGGGGGGGGGGGTTAGCCCCTTGTCCTGTATACTGGCCGTCGCCGATCCTGGTACTTGTAATGCTTCTTTGCGGGGGGGGGATTGATCAGGGTTATTGGTCCAGGTATTAGCCAAATACCTTTATCAATCCCTCCGCAAAACAGGGAGACAAGTACCGCTCGAATCCCGGACAAGATGGTATTTTGCCGAACGGTTTAGCAGTCCGGAATCCGAGCCGTTAGCAAAGACTAACCCGATTGCGAAGCGGTTCGGCCAAAATCGTGCCACAGGTACTCAATCAAGAAATCACGTAAGCGATCGGACGAGAATGAAAACCAAAGAATAAGGAGGAACAGATATTTATTAACTATTTACACAAACCAAAGGAAGGAAAGAAATCAGAGTAATATACAGGAAAAGAACAGAAGACACAGTGCAATTCTTTAACTTATACAGCTTAACTTATCCCCAGGACAAGACGAACAGAACAAACTCACGTACACAAAAGGGGATTCTCAGGCAGGAATGGCTGGAGGGGTGAGAAAGTTCAGGTCCGTGCAGAATGGCAGCAGGGAGGCTCGGGAATCGCGACACGCCGTTTGTGTCCCGCGGGCATGCACTTGTGCTTGTTCAGTCGCGAAAACCCCAGTCGTCAGCCTCTTTGCGCGTCTCTCTCGTTCAGCTGGATCACGCCTCCCCCGTGAAAAGGCTTGCGCGCGCGCTCATATTGCGCGTCGTGCGATGAAGTCGCCAACTCCGATGCCACGCCTACCGGTTTTTCTCACCTCAGCGCTGGTTGGATGGCGAGGGCTCTTTGGCTCCACCTTGGGTGACGAGGTGGGCCACGCCCGTGATTCCACGGCTCCTCCCCTCCTCTTGGCCTCGTGTGCAATGGAGTCTTGGGGTGAAAATGATGCCAATGAAAACTGCCCAATGCACGGCAGCGAACGCCGCCTTACTGGCACTTAGGAGGCCACGGCGATATTGTAAGGGATCCTATCTTATTTGATTTGATGCAACGTAGTCAATTATTGGACACACAGCCTTATCTGGAACACAGAATAATGAAATAACTATAGAGAGGTCCTATGATTTGCTACGTGTTGCAATGTGGACTAACTAAGGTGCGATTATTTCAATTAACAGCCAATTAAGGGGAAATGTACACGGGGGTTATTTATAAGGAAATTTAATACTAAATTTACATGTGAAGGTTCTAAAAACCGCAACAATATATATATATATATATATATATAATGGTATCTGTAATATATATATATAATGGTGGTTCTCCAACCTAATGAGCGGACAACATGACGTCATCGCCATGCATGTCCGCATTGCCTGCAAAGCTCCAGAGGAACCATCTAGCAGTGCGTCATTACGGATTATAAATTCAGATACTGTCACAAGTGCATGCAAAACTCACAGTTACCGACCTGGTTTCGCCCTTGTTGGGGCTTCATCAGGGCAACGCAGTGAGGCTTCCATACACTTGTAACTCTGTGAACCTTTCGGTTTTTATATCAGTCACTATGCGACCTTCATATCATCAGTGGAGAACCGCCAGCAAGGTGTCCCATACAGCTGCTGCTGCACCCTGCTGGGAGCGATAAGCACCGCCTGCCACACAGTAACGTTATCTCTGGTATCCACTCATCATATGGAGTGTGGGAACGATGGTCTGTGTGGCAGACAGGCTGTTGGTTCCTTGCGGGTTATGCGGTATTTACCGTGTGAGACATAATTTGTGGCTGGTGCTCACCATTAAAGCTAGGAGGTGCCTTGATCATCTTAATAGACGATTTTGGTCCTCATTGGTTCGATTTTTTGCAGTATGCCGTCCTGACGAGGGTTAATAAGCCCGAAATCTGGATTGGCGGCTCTGCTTGATGTTTAGCCAATGGGGACCAATGAATAAATCTCTGTCTGTTGACAGAGTGGCCGGGCTGAAGCCTCCAGAAGACCCTTTGGGTCGGAGGTGACGTTTTGGTCTAGGACTTCGGTCCACAGGAGATCGGGACAGCGCTCGTCACGCTGTTATTTTCGTTGATTAGTATCCCCGCCGATCGCACCGCACCCCCTGGTTTTGGTTTGCACTGGTGGGAACGATGGTCTGTGTGGCAGACAGGCTGTTGGTTCCTTGCGGGTTATGCGGTATTTACCGTGTGAGACATAATTTGTGGCTGGTGCTCACCATTAAAGCTAGGAGGTGCCTTGATCATCTTAATAGACGATTTTGGTCCTCATTGGTTCGATTTTTTGCAGTATGCCGTCCTGACGAGGGTTAATAAGCCCGAAATCTGGATTGGCGGCTCTGCTTGATGTTTAGCCAATGGGGACCAATGAATAAATCTCTGTCTGTTGACAGAGTGGCCGGGCTGAAGCCTCCAGAAGACCCTTTGGGTCGGAGGTGACGTTTTGGTCTAGGACTTCGGTCCACAGGAGATCGGGACAGCGCTCGTCACGCTGTTATTTTCGTTGATTAGTATCCCCGCCGATCGCACCGCACCCCCTGGTTTTGGTTTGCACTGGTGGGAACGATGGTCTGTGTGGCAGACAGGCTGTTGGTTCCTTGCGGGTTATGCGGTATTTACCGTGTGAGACATAATTTGTGGCTGGTGCTCACCATTAAAGCTAGGAGGTGCCTTGATCATCTTAATAGACGATTTTGGTCCTCATTGGTTCGATTTTTTGCAGTATGCCGTCCTGACGAGGGTTAATAAGCCCGAAATCTGGATTGGCGGCTCTGCTTGATGTTTAGCCAATGGGGACCAATGAATAAATCTCTGTCTGTTGACAGAGTGGCCGGGCTGAAGCCTCCAGAAGACCCTTTGGGTCGGAGGTGACGTTTTGGTCTAGGACTTCGGTCCACAGGAGATCGGGACAGCGCTCGTCACGCTGTTATTTTCGTTGATTAGTATCCCCGCCGATCGCACCGCACCCCCTGGTTTTGGTTTGCACTGGTGGGAACGATGGTCTGTGTGGCAGACAGGCTGTTGGTTCCTTGCGGGTTATGCGGTATTTACCGTGTGAGACATAATTTGTGGCTGGTGCTCACCATTAAAGCTAGGAGGTGCCTTGATCATCTTAATAGACGATTTTGGTCCTCATTGGTTCGATTTTTTGCAGTATGCCGTCCTGACGAGGGTTAATAAGCCCGAAATCTGGATTGGCGGCTCTGCTTGATGTTTAGCCAATGGGGACCAATGAATAAATCTCTGTCTGTTGACAGAGTGGCCGGGCTGAAGCCTCCAGAAGACCCTTTGGGTCGGAGGTGACGTTTTGGTCTAGGACTTCGGTCCACAGGAGATCGGGACAGCGCTCGTCACGCTGTTATTTTCGTTGATTAGTATCCCCGCCGATCGCACCGCACCCCCTGGTTTTGGTTTGCACTGGTGGGAACGATGGTCTGTGTGGCAGACAGGCTGTTGGTTCCTTGCGGGTTATGCGGTATTTACCGTGTGAGACATAATTTGTGGCTGGTGCTCACCATTAAAGCTAGGAGGTGCCTTGATCATCTTAATAGACGATTTTGGTCCTCATTGGTTCGATTTTTTGCAGTATGCCGTCCTGACGAGGGTTAATAAGCCCGAAATCTGGATTGGCGGCTCTGCTTGATGTTTAGCCAATGGGGACCAATGAATAAATCTCTGTCTGTTGACAGAGTGGCCGGGCTGAAGCCTCCAGAAGACCCTTTGGGTCGGAGGTGACGTTTTGGTCTAGGACTTCGGTCCACAGGAGATCGGGACAGCACTCGTCACGCTGTTATTTTCGTTGATTAGTATCCCCGCCGATCGCACCGCACCCCCTGGTTTTGGTTTGCACTGGTGGGAACGATGGTCTGTGTGGCAGACAGGCTGTTGGTTCCTTGCGGGTTATGCGGTATTTACCGTGTGAGACATAATTTGTGGCTGGTGCTCACCATTAAAGCTAGGAGGTGCCTTGATCATCTTAATAGACGATTTTGGTCCTCATTGGTTCGATTTTTTGCAGTATGCCGTCCTGACGAGGGTTAATAAGCCCGAAATCTGGATTGGCGGCTCTGCTTGATGTTTAGCCAATGGGGACCAATGAATAAATCTCTGTCTGTTGACAGAGTGGCCGGGCTGAAGCCTCCAGAAGACCCTTTGGGTCGGAGGTGACGTTTTGGTCTAGGACTTCGGTCCACAGGAGATCGGGACAGCGCTCGTCACGCTGTTATTTTCGTTGATTAGTATCCCCGCCGATCGCACCGCACCCCCTGGTTTTGGTTTGCACTGGTGGGAACGATGGTCTGTGTGGCAGACAGGCTGTTGGTTCCTTGCGGGTTATGCGGTATTTACCGTGTGAGACATAATTTGTGGCTGGTGCTCACCATTAAAGCTAGGAGGTGCCTTGATCATCTTAATAGACGATTTTGGTCCTCATTGGTTCGATTTTTTGCAGTATGCCGTCCTGACGAGGGTTAATAAGCCCGAAATCTGGATTGGCGGCTCTGCTTGATGTTTAGCCAATGGGGACCAATGAATAAATCTCTGTCTGTTGACAGAGTGGCCGGGCTGAAGCCTCCAGAAGACCCTTTGGGTCGGAGGTGACGTTTTGGTCTAGGACTTCGGTCCACAGGAGATCGGGACAGCGCTCGTCACGCTGTTATTTTCGTTGATTAGTATCCCCGCCGATCGCACCGCACCCCCTGGTTTTGGTTTGCACTGGTGGGAACGATGGTCTGTGTGGCAGACAGGCTGTTGGTTCCTTGCGGGTTATGCGGTATTTACCGTGTGAGACATAATTTGTGGCTGTGGTGCTCACCATTAAAGCTAGGAGGTGCCTTGATCATCTTAATAGACGATTTTGGTCCTCATTGGTTCGATTTTTTGCAGTATGCCGTCCTGACGAGGGTTAATAAGCCCGAAATCTGGATTGGCGGCTCTGCTTGATGTTTAGCCAATGGGGACCAATGAATAAATCTCTGTCTGTTGACAGAGTGGCCGGGCTGAAGCCTCCAGAAGACCCTTTGGGTCGGAGGTGACGTTTTGGTCTAGGACTTCGGTCCACAGGAGATCGGGACAGCGCTCGTCACGCTGTTATTTTCGTTGATTAGTATCCCCGCCGATCGCACCGCACCCCCTGGTTTTGGTTTGCACTGGTGGGAACGATGGTCTGTGTGGCAGACAGGCTGTTGGTTCCTTGCGGGTTATGCGGTATTTACCGTGTGAGACATAATTTGTGGCTGGTGCTCACCATTAAAGCTAGGAGGTGCCTTGATCATCTTAATAGACGATTTTGGTCCTCATTGGTTCGATTTTTTGCAGTATGCCGTCCTGACGAGGGTTAATAAGCCCGAAATCTGGATTGGCGGCTCTGCTTGATGTTTAGCCAATGGGGACCAATGAATAAATCTCTGTCTGTTGACAGAGTGGCCGGGCTGAAGCCTCCAGAAGACCCTTTGGGTCGGAGGTGACGTTTTGGTCTAGGACTTCGGTCCACAGGAGATCGGGACAGCGCTCGTCACGCTGTTATTTTCGTTGATTAGTATCCCCGCCGATCGCACCGCACCCCCTGGTTTTGGTTTGCACTGGTGGGAACGATGGTCTGTGTGGCAGACAGGCTGTTGGTTCCTTGCGGGTTATGCGGTATTTACCGTGTGAGACATAATTTGTGGCTGGTGCTCACCATTAAAGCTAGGAGGTGCCTTGATCATCTTAATAGACGATTTTGGTCCTCATTGGTTCGATTTTTTGCAGTATGCCGTCCTGACGAGGGTTAATAAGCCCGAAATCTGGATTGGCGGCTCTGCTTGATGTTTAGCCAATGGGGACCAATGAATAAATCTCTGTCTGTTGACAGAGTGGCCGGGCTGAAGCCTCCAGAAGACCCTTTGGGTCGGAGGTGACGTTTTGGTCTAGGACTTCGGTCCACAGGAGATCGGGACAGCGCTCGTCACGCTGTTATTTTCGTTGATTAGTATCCCCGCCGATCGCACCGCACCCCCTGGTTTTGGTTTGCACTGGTGGGAACGATGGTCTGTGTGGCAGACAGGCTGTTGGTTCCTTGCGGGTTATGCGGTATTTACCGTGTGAGACATAATTTGTGGCTGGTGCTCACCATTAAAGCTAGGAGGTGCCTTGATCATATATATATATATATATATATATATATATATATATATATATATATATATATATATGTATGTATATGTATATGTATATATATATATATATATATATATATATATATATATATATATATATATATATATATATATATATATATATATATATATATATATATATATACAGTGGAACCTTGACTTACGAGTGCCCCAACTTACGAGTTTTTCGAGATACGAGCCGTCGCTCGGGCGGTTTATTGCTTTGAGATCTGAGTTACGAGCTTTCGCCACCCGGTCACGTGGTTATCTTGCCGTGCAAGTACAGTATCTCTGCCGTATATCGCTGCATTTTTGTTTGCGCATGTTGGTTATTTTGAGTTTACGCCAGGCGCCACCAGGTGGGTTCCGGTCACGTGGTTATCTTGCCGTGCAAGTACAGTATCTCTGCCGTTGCACTTGCCGTGCAAGTACAGTATGTGAAGGCAGCTGAAGATTTTATTATAACTGAGAAGAAGAAGAGGATGATGTGCTTGGATATAAAACACGCAATCGTCGAAAAACATGAGCGAGGTGTGCGTGTTGTCGACTTGGTGAGGCGGATGTGAAGGCAGCTGAAGATTTTATTATAACTTTTGCCGAACTGATAGAAGCCGAACGATACATCCCCCAGCAAATCTTCAACTGTGACGAGACAGGGCTCTTCTGGAAAAAGATGCCGAGGAGGACGTATATAACGGCAGAGGAGAAGAGCATGCCAGGCCACAACTTGTTCAGAGTGCCGGCGATAGCTCGCCTTCTCTTTGTGGAAAACACGGTGAGATCCTTAACATCCAACAACTAATGGGATGCAAACGGGGCGCCCAGTTTAGCGGTACACACATTGATGAATCACCCTGCCTGTGATTCACCCATGACAGGTTATAGCTGGGTCGGGATTCAAACCCAGGCTGGACAGTTTAGACTTTAGAGTCAAGTGTGCGTACCTCCAGTCCAGGCCATCCTGCCAACTTGTATGCTGCATACAGGTGAAATATAAAGCGCGAGATATTTTTATATATACTGTATATTTTTAAAAAAATTGGTGTGGTTTTTGGCGGGCTGGAACGGATTAATAGCATTTCAATGCATTTTAATGGGGAAATTTGATTTGAGAAACGAGCAATTTGAGTTACGAGCTCGGTCACAGAACGAATTAAACTCGTAAGTCAAGGTTCCACTGTATATATATATATATATTGTTGCGGCTCTCTTGGTCGGCCTTTCCCCTTACCAAGGGGGGGTTAGTCCCCTTGTCTTTGACTAGCCGACGGGATCCGGGGCTATGACGTCACTTCCGGTCAGCGTTGGTTAGGGTCATAGGACTAATCACTAATACCTAATTACCAACGCCTCCCAGGAAGCAAGGAAATAAACCCCGTCCGAATCACGTTTGTCGGTGGAAACGCCGAGCGACAGCGAACCGCGATCCGAGCCGTTAACAAGGACTAAACCCGATCTGAGCGGTTCCGAATCGTGCCACGCTTACCCAATGGAGGAAAACACTGATACGGTCGAATCAGGAAAGACAGGAAGAACAGATTGGTTTATTCACAATTTGTACAGGAAGGAGAAGAAGAACACACAGTGCAGCTTAATACAGTCTTAACTTATCCCAGGACACGGGCCCGTTTCACACTCAGACACTCACACGGGGATTGCAGATGGCCAGGGTGATGGTCCAGGGATGATGGCGTCCAGGCAGTTCACTCCGGTCCCCGACTCGTACCGCGAAGGAGATGGTCAGGGCGGCAGAAGCTCCCCGCGGGTCGTTGACGCGGAGCGGACAATTACGGGGTTAAATGCGGGGCAAAAGGTAGGCTGGCTGGGCGGTTACTTCGCGGCTCAGCCGCGTACGTAATAAATGAACCGGCGCTATATGCGCTCCCAATACAGTTCAATGCAAAGCGCCTCCCGCAGAAGTCCTCTCACAGAGCGCGATCCCAACGAGTCCTTTATCATGCGCAAGCCAAATCATGCGAGTCCTTCTCTTACATGCGCGAATCGTGCCAGTCCTCATAAGTTCGCATATATTCCTTCTGGCCAGTCCTTTGCAAGTTCTCATCCAGCGATTCTTTCGCACCAGTCCTCCAGGTCCGTCCTCCTCATACGAGTGCTGTTGCGTCAGTCCTCTCAAGGGCTTTGTGCGCGCGCTTATATATAAACTTTTCAGCGAACCTTCCAGCACTTGCTAGATGCGCCCTTACCACGCCCTCTTAAGCCATGCCCACCGAGCCCTGGTTGGTGGTTGCCCTTACCGTTTCCGCCTTCTGACGTGCTGCTTGATGCGGCCACACCTCGTCCTCGCACTCCTCCCCCTTTCCAGGCCTACCTCGTGGCATTTGACTGGTTTCGAGCGAAACCAAGGGCAGCGAACGCTGTTGGCAAACGAGGTGGATCAGCCGAATCGGGGCGCGGGATGGATGCTGCCCAACGAGGTCGATCGGAGGGTGGCCACAAAATTAACGGGACCTAAGCTTATTTCTTTTGCACAACGCAGGTATCACTAATGGAAATGGCCTTATCCTCACACATACTATGACATAACTAATGTTCTAAGGTGGCCTACGTGTTGCTTGTGGACTAACTATGGGGGCAAACCGTTAACCTTTAATGATGTTATATTTACACTCTCAAAACCATATATATATATATATATATATATATATATATATATATTTTATATATATATATACAGTCATCCCTCGCTATATCGCGGTTCACTTTTCGCGGATTCGGTACATCGCGGTTTTTTCTCGCTAGTATATGTAAAATTATATCGCGGATTTTTCGCTATATCGCGGGATTTTGCGGTATAAATGTATTTTTATATACTATTATTTTAAATATTTTTGTGGTAAAATAAGCATTTTCTAGCCTAAAAAATTAAAAAACGTAAAGAAATAAGAAAAATACAGTATTTAAAACATATTACAAGAAATAAAATACTGTACATAGTGTACAGTAGAAGGGTAGACAAAGAGTCGTGCGTATGGAAAACGCCAGTACATTCATCATCGTCATCACCTTCATCGTCATCAGTACTGCACAGCTAATTCATCATCATCTTCATCACGCAAGTTGTAGTATTGAAGAGCCGGGGCTCTTGCTTGATACGGACGAAATGACGGGCAAGACACAAACTCGTCCGAGAAGATATTTATTCTCAAAACCAACTCGGGAACACTGAAAAGCCCATTTATCGGGCTGCATTATAAAGCACAACCAGAAACCGAAAGCCACGCCTCTCAAGCGTGGCGTGCTTCGGTGAATCGGTGGTCACGTGATCAACAGGTGTAGCTGATTATACCCGCAAAGCGCGGCACGCTTTAGCGGTCATGTGACCAGCCACTCTCGCGCCGGGAATCCCCGCCGGTGACGTCACCGGCTGGAGCAAGGAGATTCTGATGCTGGTCTTGCTTGGGGAACCCATGGGTAGCTACAGTATCTTCAATGGTGAGTACCCATTAGAATTTTATATGTTGTTAAAATTACGTATGTTTAAGAGTGTAAAAAGTGTTTAAGAGTATAGGAAGTGTTTATAAGAGTATGGGAAAGGTTAATAAGAGTGTGGGGGAGTTCATAATGCTTTAAAATATATATAAAAAAAAATATATATATATGGTCGCTACTTCGCGGATTTTCGTTTATCGCGGGGGGTTCTGGAACGTAACCCCCGCGATAAACGAGGGTTCACTATATATATATATATATATATATATATATATATATATATATATATATATATATATATATATATATATATATATATATGGTATCTGTAATCTGGTTCTCCAACCTAATGAGCGGACAACATGACGTCATCGCCATGCACGTCCGCCTTGCCTGAAAAGTTCCAGAGGAACCATCTAGCAGTGCGTCATTACGGATTATAAATACAGATACTGTCACAAGTGCATGCAAAACTCACAGTTACCGACCTGGTTTCGCCCTTGTTGGGGCTTCATCAGGGCAACGCAGTGAGGCTTTCCATACACTTGTAACTCTGTGACCCTTTCGGTTTTTATATCAGTCACTATGCGACCTTCATATCATCAGTGGAGAACCGCCAGCAAGGTGCCCCATACAGCTGCTGCTGCACCTTGCTGGGAGCGATAAGCACCGCCTGCCACGCGGTGACGTTATCTCTGGTATCCACTCATCCTATGGAGTCGACCTGGTTGCGGTTGGGAGTTACTAATAATGGTATCTGTAATCTGGTTCTCCAACCTAATGAGCGGACAACATGATGTCATCGCCATGCACGTCCGCCTTGCCTACCTTGCCTGCATGGCGATGACGTCATGTTGTCCGCTCATTAGGTTGGAGAACCAGATTACAGATACCATTATTAGTAACTCCCAACCGCAACCAGGTCGACTCCATATGATGAGTGGATACCAGAGATAACGTAACCGCGTGGCAGGCGGTGCTTATCGCTCCCAGCAAGGTGCAGCAGCAGCTGTATGGGGCACCTTGCTGGCGGTTCTCCACTGATGATATGAAGGTCGCATAGTGACTGATATATCTATATATATATTTTATATATATATATATATATATATATATATATATATATATATATATATATATATATATATATATATATACATACACACACACACACACACACACACACACACACACACACACACACACACACACACACACACACACAGTGGAACCTTGACTTACGAGTGCACCAACTTACGAGTTTTCCGAGATACGAGCCGTCGCTCGGGCGGTTTATTGCTTTGAGATGCGAGCCGAGATCTGAGTTACGAGCTTACGCCACCCGCCACCAGGTGGGTTCCGGTCACGTGGTTATCTTGCCGTGCAAGCATATCTGCCGTATATCGCTGCTGTTTTGTTTTCGCATGTTGGTTATTTTGGAGCTTACGCCAGCCGCCACCAGGTCGGTTCCGGTCACGTGGTTATCTTGCCGTGCAAGCATATCTGCCGTATATCGCTGCTGTTTTGTTTTCGCATTTTGGTTATTTTGGAGCTTACGCCAGCCGCCACCAGGTGGGTTCCGGTCACGTGGTTATCTTGCCGTGCAAGCATATCTGCCGTATATCGCTGCTGTTTTGTTTTCGCATTTTGGTTATTTTGGAGCTTACGCCAGCCGCCACCAGGTGGGTTCCGGTCACGTGGTTATCTTGCCGTGCAAGCATATCTGCCGTATATCGCTGCTGTTTTGTTTTCGCATGTTGGTTATTTTGGAGCTTACGCCAGCCGCCACCAGGTGGGTTCCGGTCACGTGGTTATCTTGCCGTGCAAGCATATCTGCCGTATATCGCTGCTGTTTTGTTTTCGCATGTTGGTTATTTTGGAAAATTTCTTAGTTTTAACCATGGGTCCTAAGTAATTGAGTGCCAAGGGCAGTACTGAGAAGAAGAAGAGGATGATGTGCTTGGATATAAAACACGCAATCGTCGAAAAACATGAGCGAGGTGTGCGTGTTGTCGACTTGGTGAGGCAGATGTGAAGGCAGCTGAAGATTTTATTTTAACTTTTGCCGAACTGATAGAAGCCGAACGATACATCCCCCAGCAAATCTTCAACTGTGACGAGACAGGGCTCTTCTGGAAAAAGATGCCGAGGAGGACGTATATAACGGCAGAGGAGAAGAGCATGCCAGGCCACAACTTGTTCAGAGTGCCGGCGATAGCTCGCCTTCTCTTTGTGGAAGACACGGTGAGATCCTTAACATCCAACAACTAATGGGACGCAAACGGGGCGCCCAGTTTAGCGGTACACACATTGATGAATCACCCTGCCTGTGAAACACCGACATGACAGGTTATAGCTGGGTCGGGATTCAAACCCAGGCTGGACAGTTTAGACTTTAGAGTCAAGTGTGCGTACCTCCAGTCCAGGCCATCCTGCCAACTTGTATGCTGCATACAGGTGAAATATAAAGCGCGAGATATTTTTATATATACTGCATATTAAAAAAAAAATTGGTGTGGTTTTTGGCGGGCTGGAATGGATTAATAGCATTTCAATGCATTTTAATGGGGAAATTTGATTTGAGAAACGAGCAAATTGAGTTACGAGCTCGGTCACAGAACGAATTAAACTCGTAAGTCAAGGTTCCACTGTATAATATATATATATATATATATATATATATATATATATATATATATATATATATATATATATATATATATATATATATATATATATATATATATATATATATTATATTATATTATATATATATATATATTATATAATATTATATATATATATATATTATATTATATTATATTATATTATATATATATATTATATTATATTATATTATATTATATTATATTATATTATATTATATTCTATTATAATATATATATATATATATATATATATATATATATAAAATAAGTTCAAAACACACCTGATCACAAGTGTGCCGCACTGACCGGGTCCTCAGTCGAGGTCCTCAGCATCATCCCGTTTCGGCCCTTCAACCTCGATACGGTCAGCTAAGGTGGGCCAGCAGGGGCACGTACACATCCACATGCAGCAACTGCATCTGGATGCGTACATACCCCCACCCCCAGCCAGTGCGAACAACAACAACAACAACAACAACAACAACAACAACAAACACCTCCACATCCAGAATCCACAGCACCAAACAAACATGGTGGAACACTCAATCACCCACCTTTGTACCCTTCACCACTCACCAACAAAACACACCAGATCATTCATACACACACATACACACCCATACAGGCACATACATACAGAACACCAACCAAACAACCACCTACACTTACATCATACACCACTCAACACACAAAAACACTCATGCAAAAATTAATTCATGCAAAAACACACACCCTCACCCACTCACTCATATACACAAAATAAGAAGTAATAATGGTAACAAAAAACAAAAACAAAACACACACACACACACACTCACACTCACACACACTCACACACACACTCACACACACACACTCACACTCACACTCACTCACACACACTCACACTCACACACACTCACACTCACACACTCACACTCACACACTCACACACACACACTCACACACTCTCACACACACACTCTCACACACACACTCTCACACACACACTCTCACACACACACTCTCACACACACACTCACACTCACACACACTCACACACACACTCACACACACACACTCACACTCACACTCACTCACACACACTCACACTCACACACACTCACACTCACACACTCACACTCACACACACACACACACTCACACACACACTCTCACACACACACTCTCTCACACACACACTCTCACACACACACTCTCACACACACACTCTCACACACACACTCTCACACACACACACTCTCACACACACACACACACACACTCACACACACACACTCACACACACACACACACACACACACTCTCACACACACACTCACACACACACACACACTCACACACACACACACTCACACACACACTCACACACCCAACCTACACCGTTCGACGTGCCTCCATAAACTTCCTCCATATCCAAAATGAGCCTTTCAAGGCAACCTGGGCCACCTTGTCACACATCCTCCTTGTTTCTGTCCCACACACTCTCAGCCTAGCAAGAAATGCAGAAAAGGAATTGCCAATATACCCTCTACACCCCACCTCAAATGGCTGACACGAAACGCGCCAACCCTTCTCCCGGCACTCTGCCTCCAGCTCACTGTGCTTTCCTCTCTTCCTCTCGTGCACCTCCTCCATGTTCTCTTCCCAAGGTACCGACAACTCCCCTAAGATGACCTGTCCTGTTGCACTTGACCAAATGACAATGTCAGGCCGCAACCTTGTCACACAGATCTCCTCTGGGAATACCAATTGTGGCTTTAGGTCTGCCACCACCTGCCAATCACAAGCATCTGACAGCCCCCTTGCTTTCCACCTCCGCCTCCTCCTCTTTCCACCTCTTACCACTTGGCCCTCTTTGACAAACCACACCTCTCCCCCATCAGTCTCCTTCTCCACTCTTCTCTCTCTCGATCTCAGCACCTCTTGTTGCACCATCTGCACCACCACCGCCAGCACCTGATCATGTCGCCACCTGTATCTTCCTGCTGCCAATGCTACTGAGCATGCACTCAGTGCATGCTGCACTGTTCCCACACCTCCACACAAATAACATAGCTCCTCCTGCAACAACCCCCACAATCTCAAGTTTACTGGTGACGGAAGCACATCATACGTTGCCCGCAACAGGAAATTCAACAATATTGGCTCCATCCTCTAAATCTCTTGCCACTTCAATATCCTCACCTGCACACCTTCCCACTTAGTCCAAGCACCTTGCTGTGCCTGACCGACTGCTTTCACATATCTCCCCTCCTCTTCCTTTCTTCTCAACTCCCTCTCAACCATCTTCCTCCTCTCTTTCACACATGCTTTTCCCCATCGCTCATGCTCCATCCACCCCAAGCCATGCTTCCCGTGCTGTACCATCCCCATGACCTCCTCCTGTTGCAACCGCTCCTCCATCTCGTCCACCTCTGCTCTTGCATTCCACTTCCGACTTCCCTTCTTCTCTTCTATATATATACAGACTTGGCATTTAATATGGAATATATATTTTTTTCTTGACTTGGGTTTACTTTCTGAACTCAGTATATCAATCTGGTGAGTTTCTTTTACCCTTCGGTGATGTCTTTGTTGAAAGAACCATGTCACTGATTGTCTTTCGCAGCAAGAAGTCAATAACAGGATTATATCACAGGTGGCGTGACAAAATATAAGGACAGGTACACTGGTACATTTGACGATTGGCTTCACAATCAGGTATATAAGGGTTGTTGCGTTCTGTATTAGTGGAAAACAACTGCTGTACATCTACAAAAGTTATTGCCGCTTGCTCTGGAGATGGTCCGTCAACTTGACAATGCTGTTTGTCATGGAGTGGTGGCTTTACGAAATTCTGGCATGAAACAGCGTGCTATTGCTCGGCAGTATGGCATCACTCAAGGTCAGGTGTCAAAGATCCTGAAACGAAATGCTCAGAAGGGTGTCCCTACTCCAATACCGAGGCCAGGACGTCCACGCAGAACCACAAGGAGAGATGATCGCCAGCTACACCGGTTAGTCTGCAATGGCCGTACCAATTCGGCTAATCGGCTTAGGGCTGAGTGGCAGCAACTGACAAATGTGCCTGTATCCAGAAGGCTAGTCAACCAACGACTGGTTCAAGCAGGCTATCGTGCCAGGCGTCCCCTGAGAAAGCCACGCCTGACCAGACAACACAACCAGCGCCGATTGCAGTGGGCCAGAGAGCACCATCAATGGCAGCCAGGACACTGGAATCATGTGACCTTCAGTGACGAGTCTAGATTTCTGGTCTATCGTCAAGATGGCCACGTCCGAGTGCGCAGACTAGTGCATAAAGCCCACAACGAAGATTGTATAGTGCCAAGAGTCCAAGCTGGAGGTGTTGGGGTGACCGTTTGGGCTGCTTTTCATGCAGGGGGCAAAACTGACCTAGTTGTTCTGAATGGAAACCTGAACCAGTTCAAGTACAGGGTCATTCTGGAAGAAACATTGCTTCCATTTGCTCGTGCAGGCTTTCGAGGAAACTTTGTCTTCCAAGATGACAATGCACGGCCTCATCGTGCTCGCATGATCCAACACTTTCTTGCTGACCGTGGTGTAGAGAATATGGAGTGGCCTGCCATGTCCCCGGATATGAATCCGATAGAGAACTTGTGGGCAGAATTAACGCGTCAAATCGACAACTTGGACCAGCAGCCCACCTCTGTGCATGAATTGCAGCAGACTATTGTCACTGCATGGCAAGCGATTCCTGTCCAAACCTTGGCAAATCTCGTGAACAGCATGCCTCGACGTGTACGTGCTATCCTGAATGATCGTGGGGGTTACACGAAGTACTGAACTGTAATTTTACTGTCCGTAATACCAGTCATAATTTAGCTTTTGTTTTTGTTGAAAAAAAAATTGGCTAATGTGCAAAATAAAGAGATACTTCTGGAAAACGTACAGAAGTTTAACACAGTACTGTCCGTGAATTGAGTTCGATATCAGTTCACATCACTTTCAAGGATCAATTTATTTGCTTCGAAATGTCAAATGTGGTTTTTGTTTCTTTTAAAGGTCACATTAACATGTGAATTAAATCTAACTAACTAAAATGTGAAAATAAAAAAAAAGAAGAATCTAACAAAATCTGGAATAATTTCAACATCATTCCAATGAACTTTTGGTTCTAAGTCATCTTGAAAAGTAAGTTCACCCCCACAAAAAAAATATTCCATATTAAATGCCAAGTATATATATATATAAATATATAATATTATATATATATATTGTTACCGATCGCGGTTTAGATGGTATGATGGGCCGAGCGGATGGTCCAACCGCGACCGTTACAGGATCCCCGATTCACCCAGAACTTTGGCCGTATCGCACCGCAGCTGCCCAATCTGGGAAAAGACTAAAACGACGAATGCAAAGAGGAAAAGGAATAAAACGAGAAGACGTACAGACGAGTAATGGGATTTATTATTTACACAAGCAAAAAGGAGCAATCAAGGTTTATTTACAAGCACATAAGACGCAGGTGACACAGTGCAAATACTAGCTTACCTACAGACTTAATTAAATACCCAGGGACAGAACAAACAAAACAAACTCACGTACACAAGAAGGGTGGAAAGGCAGGAGGTGGATGGCTGGAGGGAGAGGGAGGTCCAAGGGGGTCCTGCAGCTCAACCGGCGCGTTTAGCAGCCGCCGTTCCTTTACGGCCCTGCTCCAAACCGCCGTTCAGGCCCCCAAGCTGCTGTTGTGGCTGCTGTGGACGTCGCGTGCTTTGCCAGGCCTTGTCCGACTCGTCTGGTCCAAACCCTCCACTCGTTCTTGGTCCACTCACTCTTTACCACCGACTCCTCACCGCAACCAACGCAACCAACTGACCACCACCACCAACTCCTCACCGCAACCAACGCAACCAACTGACCACCGACTCCACTGACTGACTCCTCACGACTCTCTCCACGACCAACTCACTTGCTTCCTGCGTGCGCGCCTTTATAACGCCTCCGGCGATTAAGCCGCCGGCCTTCAGGACACGCCCATCGGGGTGCTCAACTCGGCCCTGATTGGTCGCGCGACCCTCTGGCTCCCCCCTTGATGACGACGGGCGGGCACGCCTTTCTTCTCCGACGAGAGCACATGTTCAATGGTGGTTTTGGAGGGGAGGTAATATTGGCAATCGAGGCTCGGCAATGACGAAAGGGGATGTGAAGGAAATGGGGATTTTGGGGATGGGAATGAAAGGGGATCTATTCTCTTTCACTGGTGCAATGGAGTACTTCAATTAATGGGAGACACAGCCTTACCCTAAAACACAGAATAAGAGATAACTATCAACAGGGGTATTCTATTACTTGGCTGACGTGTATGCTTGTGGACTAATTATGGGATGCCCTTTCACCTTTACACAGCTCCGGAGGCAGGGGGGCGCAGAATAAACAATAATCACCAATTTACCACAATACAACACAATCAAAAAAATACAGTCCTCATCTCCGCAACAATATATATATATATATATATATATATATATATATATATATATATATATATATATATTTATACATATATATATATATATCTATATATATATATATATATATATATATATATATATATATATATATATATATATATATATATATATATATATACATATATACATATATACATATATACATATATACATATATACATATATACATATATATATATATATATTTTTTTTTCTGAATATTTAAAGTCTATTTTATTTCAACTGAATTATATACTTGAATACGAAAGAACATAAATCGCCATCTTGGCTCTTTAAAACCCCTTCGTTTTAAAACTTAAAAACCTTTTTTAAAATATAAACCTGGACAAAATATTACGTCATTTTACATCACGACCAATCAGATTTGCCGCTCGCCGACCCCGCCCATGTCCTTGTTTTTGAAGATTGCTCGGAGTAAGGTGTTCCATGAACTCTCTCGTACTTTATTTATTCTTGCTTTTTTCTTTCCTCCACTTCTCTTTCTATTCCTGTTCTTCTACTCCTCTTTCAATCCCTCCCTTTTCTTTTTGTCTCTCTCCCTCTCTTTCTACTTATCTTTCTCCCAATCTCCCTTATGTTTGAATGCTTCCCATTATTTTTGTGACTCGTTTTGTACTGCCTGTTCACTCCCCTCCTCCTCCCCCCCCCCCACCCCATTATCCATGCAGGCCACTTCTGGAGTCGCATCTTAGGTTACCATGGACTGCTTTCCATTCAAACTTCGTTTCCCCCAGTCGGCCCACATTTGATATGCATTGAGTCAAACTGCACCGGATGGAATCTACTATTTTCCTGGGCCTCTCAGCAGTGGGCCATGATGGAGGAATCTCGCACTACTTGCGTTTGTTGCGCATCTGTTATGTTAATATATTTTTTTAATTATCTGAAGGCTTTGGAAGTTGTGTTAAATAAGTTTTTTGTTTTTTTTGTGTGCATTTTATCTTTGTTTAACTTTATTGTCGCTGTCCTTCTGTTGTATTTTAAGTGCGATGTCGTCTTTGTGACGCATGCAATTTTGTAAAACAGGTGCACAGTCAGGATGTAACTCCCCCTTCCGATGTAGGGCCATTTTGGCTTGCCTTCCAACCCTGAAATCCCAATGCCATTTTTTGATATTGAATGCTACAACAAATGTTTTTTTTCTCTCTCTGCTTGTTCGGCAGTGATTTTTGGTTTTAAAACTTTTGTTGATAATTGACCCATTTTGGAGTTGTGGGAAGGGGGGTAAAAAAGAAGTTGCACTTTGCATTTTCTGTTATCAAACCCTCGATTTTTTTATTATTATTTATTTCCCCCCATTAATATTTAGACTGCATGGAGTCAAACTTCACGCATACACCATGCACCATGTCATGCCTTAACCAACTACTCCACTCATAAACCGAACGCTGTACGCTGAGTCAACTGAAGGGTGGTGAAACAACGAACAGTGTGGAAGCAATTGTTCCTGGTGTGGAATTGCATATGCATGAGTCATTTTGTTTGTGGTGCAGTATGGAATTCGGTTTTTGTAAGCTTTTGAGATGTTTAAAAATGACTTCTGGGTTGTGGGAGGGGAGGGGTTGGGGGGGGGGGGGAGAAGAAGAAGGTTTAACTTTCAACGACTTGTACCGACTGATGAAAGGAGATGTGGGCGTGAGTGTGCAGGCCAAAGTGGGTTTATTTTGGCATTTTGAAACTGTGATTGGTTCGACTACGGCTTCATGTAGCAAATGTAAATCGTTCTTGTACAATTTAAAATCTTTTTTTCATTTTAATTTTAATTGTTTTTGGCCTTGAATCACCAGCAGCCATTTCTATTTATCCTTTCCCTCTTCCTAAAGTATGTTGTGAATGATTTGAAATTGTGCTTGGCATCGGATATGTTTCAAGGAGGAAAGTCTTCAGTTTGTGCACACAACAAAAACACTAACCTATTCTTAATGTTTTATTTCTTTCACAATATAATTTTATTTTTTAATTGAAAGAGCTGTTTCCGTTTGAGTGTTTTCAGTAGGTGCTCCCAAGCCTGTCTTCCAATTTGGAATCCTCTGTGGCGAAAATTGCTTTGCGCTTTGCGTGAACAGCTTGCAAGTGTAGAATTGTTGGACAAACGTTTTATTTTCTTCCATTGACCTTGCACCGCACATGCCAGTTCTGATTAAGACAAACAACTTGCAGGTGTGCAGGCTGTTGTTTGTATGAGATAGGAGAGACTAAGGCGCTTTCTTTCGACATCATTATCCCAATTTGATGCAACCTTCCCTGTATACATGTGGGTCCAATTCCGAAGGAAGTGTTTTGTGCCGAAGCTTTTGAGTATTTTTGCAATCTTTGAAAACAGTGGGGAAGGAGAGCTTTTGGTTGAAATGTGAGACCAGTTTGAACTGGCTGCTCCTGATTTGTCATGGAGTACTTTTCACTTTATTGTGTTATTTTTGTCTTTTATTTGTTTTTCTTTCTTTTCGTTTGCAGTAGAGGAGCTTTGTTGCCTTGTCCATCGACCCAGACTGTTACCGTGAAGGCCAATCGAGCCTTTTAAGATATCTCTCATTCTGATTTGATCCACTACCTACTCGCAGATTTTCACTGTTACTCCAGCGAGAGGATGGAAGAGTCTGGCGTGCGGGAATATGAATGGAGTTTGTTACATTTACCAGCGCTTTTATTGAGATTGTTTTGATTCAATCTCGCCCTCCCCGTTGGCGTTTTATCGAAACTCTGTAACTGAGCTGAGTAAAGCTCTCGTATTCTGCCTTCTCAATTTTAGGCAAATGCTGTTTCCTTGGTTTCGTTTCAAAATGTAGCTTTGGGGTGGTTCTCAAACTTCCCATGTAACTATCATTGGCTGGGAACTGTCATCAATAAAGTCTGTGATGGTTGCAACGATGCTCTTGTCCTGATTTTGCTTTGAATAGTTTGCCCAAAAAGAGGGGTTTTTTGGTTGTCTTGTGGAAAAAGTGGATTCATAAATTGCCATCACCTCTCTCTCTCCCTTGCACTCCCAAATTCTCTTCTTATCAAAAAGTCTTAATGTGGGTTTGTGAACATGTATGAAAGAGCAATACGATTGTGGTGAGGTGTGCAAGTAAAGCTTATGCTTTTTCTTACCTCCAACTAGGGGTGCATTACCATGGTATTACCTTTATCCACGTGCCTTCGAATTGACGTGTCTTAATTGAATCGGACACCGATTTCTATGAAGAAATCGTGATTTCAATCGTGACTCAACTCAAACATCATCTCTCTGCCAATAACTTGTATGAAACATTCCAATCCGGATTCCGCTCCAACCACAGTACTGAAACTGCTCTCCTCAAAATCACCAACGACCTTCTCCTCTCCTCTGACGCTGGCAACCTCAACATTCTCGTCCTCCTCGACCTCAGCGCTGCCTTTGACACCATCGATCACACTATCCTCCTCACCCGACTTGAATCCACCTTTAACGTCACCGGCACTGCCCTCTCTTGGATTAAATCATACCTCTCTGACAGATGCCAGTTCATCTCCATCAATAACTGCAAATCCCCCACTGCTCCCCTCCCCCAAGGTGTCCCCCAAGGTTCAGTTCTTGGCCCCCTCCTCTTCATCCTTTACCTGTCCCCGCTCGGTCACTTAATCCGCCGTCATGGTCTCCAATTCCACTGCTTCGCCGATGACATCCAGCTTTTCATCTCCACCAAGTCCGTCTCCACCGACACCCACTCTATCCTGACAAACTGCATCACTGAAATAAAATCCTGGCTTCAAATCAACTTCCTCAAGCTTAACTGTGATAAATCTGAAATAATCATCATTGGCCCAAAAACGCTCACAAAATCCACCCATAACTTTGCCCTCAACATCGACGGTATCCCAGTATCCACCTCCCCTCACATCCGGAATCTTGGCGTCATCTTTGACCAAACCCTTTCCTTCGACAAATACACTAAACAGATCACAAAGTCAGCCTTCTTTCACCTGAAAAACATTGCCCGTCTCCGCTCATCCCTCTCCTCCACGGCTGCAGAAACCTTCATCCACGCCTTCATCACCTCCCGTCTGGACTACTGCAATAGCCTCCTCTATGGTTCACCCTCAATAATCACCAATAAACTCCAATACATTCAGAACTCCGCTGCCCGTCTACTCACTCATTCCCGGACCCGTGACCACATCACCCCCGTCCTTTACAAGCTTCACTGGCTCCCCATCCCCCAGAGAATCCAGTACAAAATCCTCCTCTTGACATACAAAGCCCTCCATAACCTGGCCCCATCCTACCTGGCTGACCTCCTCTCCAGACACACTCCCACCCGCAACCTCCGCTCTGCTGGTACCAACCTCCTGACCCCCTCCATCCGGACCAAATTCAGATCCTGGGGGGACAGGGCCTTCTCCATCGCTGCTCCCACCCTCTGGAACTCACTACCTCACACCATCAGAGACTCCTCCTCACTCACCACATTCAAAACATCACTAAAGACCCACCTGTTCAACGCTGCATTCAACATTCAACCCACAGCATTTAACCCCTGACTATCTCTTCTCCTTCTCCCTCCTTTTGCTTTAAATATTTCCCTATTGATTCTTGTCTTGTCTTTTTGATTCTTGTCTTATATATATGCCGTATATCGCTGCTGTTTGTTTTCTTGATTCTTGTCTTTTTGCAATTGTTGTTTTCATGTATTGTTATGCATTATGTTTTCCACTCTGTCAAAGCGCCTTTGGGCTTCTGGAAAAGCGCTATACAAAATAAATGAATTATTATTATTATTATTATTTAAATTTTGCACAGCGAGCGTCGGTCATGGTGTTATGGTTAGCCGCGGAGCTCACGAATATAAATGTTTGTGACATTGCACTCCTTTTGCTTATTGGAAAGCATTTCCCGTCATTCAATATTAATACTTGGGTTACAAAAATTCCAAGGTATAGACGTGCCTTCGAATTGACGTGTCTTAATTGAATCGGACGCGATATCCGTGACCAAATCGTGTTTTATATTTTGCACAGCGAGCGTCGGCCATGGTGTTATGGTTAGCCGCGGCGCTCACAATAAGCAATGTTTGTGAGATTGCACTCCTTTTGCTTATTGGAAAGCATTTCCCATCATTCAGTATTAATACTCGGGTTACAAAAATTCCAATGTATAGACGTGCGTTCGAATGACGTGTCTTAATTGAATCGGACGCGATTTCCGTGACCAAATCGTGATTAAAATTTTGCACAGCGAGCGTCGGCCATGGTGTTATGGTTAGCCGCGGAGGTCACTACTAGGAATGTTTGTGAGATTGCACTCCTTTTGCTTATTGGAAAGCATTTCCCATCATTCAGTATTAATACTCGGGTTACAAAAATTCCAAGGTATTGACGCGCCATTGGATTGAAGAAAGGAAAAAGCATTCTTGCCCCCCACCCCTCTTGAACAGACGCGCTGAAGAGAAACGAAGGCGAACCAGACACATCTGCGCCCCCGGCAGTACGTTGTCGGTCCACGTTTGGCTTCGGATTACGGACTCCAGCAAGGCGATGTCTTTGGCTTTCGTGAACCAGCGGCAGCGAGGAAAGGCGGAGGTGAATCAGGGAATCATCCAGAAGGTAAGCTCAAGCTGAGGGGGCCCTGCAGACTCAAATTAAGGCGCCTTTTCTTTAGGGTCCCATTTCCCACTCCGATTCTCGACTCTTCCCATAAATCTTGGGTGGTGACGAACTCTGGTCGAGGGCGGTCCGCACCTAGGCCTGAGGCGGGTCTGTCGAACCCGTTATAGACCTGCTGTAAGATTTGGCGCGACAAGGGTGATTAAAAACATTTTGTTTTTTATAAAGAGGATTTTAAAAACCAAATTCTGAAGAACATCTCACGTCACGTGCTTGTATTATATGCTGTACGTATGAAACGGCTCCCTGTTTCAAATTTGAATTCATTTCGGGCGTCATCGATGGCCGGATATGTAATTGAACGGTAAGATGAGGTTGTTGTGTGTTTCGACGGTTAAAATAACGTAAAACAAGCTCCTGGGAGGCCACCACGATCTTAGGCTGAAAAACCGTGCGTTTCGTCAGTGACGAAGGCACAGATGACGTCACATTGCCTTCCTCCCTATGGTGTGTACGTGTGTACAAGAAGTTGTTAAACGTCATTCTGTCCGTAAGAATTCATTTCGTGCAAAATGAATGCCTGCTGAACCTTTTTTTAAAATTTTGTTTTTCAGATGCTGGATGAGAATAACCAACTGATCCAGTGCATCATGGAATATCAGAGTCGTGGAAAGGCCTCGGAATGTGCCCAGTACGTGCTTTACTCCCATATTGTACACGACACACCCAAGGCTTGGAGCGTCGCTGACTCTCATTAAGTTTGGCACGGAATGCTGTTGGTGTGGAGAGCCGATGCAAAATTTCCCATCCGAAGGACGCGTGGTTTGAAACATGTCTCGCTCCGAATCAAGAGTTGGGTCATTTTGATCAGATTTGTCGTACTTTACTATGTATGACTCGTGCTTTCGGTGTCTTTTTGAAACTGAACATTTAGCTATTTCTTTAGACATGGAGGTGTATTCCAGGTGGTTAATTAAAATAGCCTTGGATGTAAAACTTGTAACCTGTCTCTGTTTGCATGCTTGTAGTCGTCACAGCAATAAGCTGTCTGCCAACGAAACCTCTCGAGTTCCGCAACTGCAACCTAGCGTCGACTCACCGGAGGAGGTGAAGAAGAAGAACCCTTGTAGTTGTAGTAAAGATCCAGTTTGATGTCAGCATAACAGTGAAGCTATCCTGATGTATTGAATTGATGTGTTATGGTACAGGCATGATGGGCCAAATGGCCTACAACTACTGCATTAAGGTTCCTCGTATATCCTGCTTTGACAGCTTCTCGAGGATGCAACCAAAGCATACCTAGCACTGGTGATAGTTATTCAAGTCAAGTAATGAGTAAGATGTTAGCTGAGTCACTTGCTTGTTATCCGAGGAGGTAGAATATGTTCTTGGATTCAGATGGAGGCTACAGCTTCAGGCCTTGATTTGAGGTATTGACATAGGAAGAATCTGAGGTTCAGCCTTTCATCAAAAGTGCCCTTTCCTTCCAGCATTCTTGAGATATTCAATATGCAAGCTTGGAATTATTTTTGCAGGTGTCTAAGGTTCTGTGGCTGGCCTGTTCACATATTGCGTATTTTAGGGACAAATCAACACAGAAGATGTGGGATCCAAGCAGGAAAAGCCATCGATACAGATGGAAATTCCAACCAGGCCAATCCAAATTTTGTTTTTGAACTGTTCAGCATTAATTTGATCATCCTGCCTCTTTCCAATCTCCCTTTGCATCTCCAATTGGGAATTTCGCGTTCCTGTACGGTTGAGCCATTTGTAGATCCGACAAGCCCCAAAACTGCAAGCCAAGTATGCATCGAACGTCACTTGCCCGAATGGTAGAAAAAAAAGATGCCATGTTTTCTCCAATGACCACAAGAAGAGTTGCCGATAAACTCGATGAAATGATGTTTCTTGTGAAGTAAAGTGAGAGAGTAATCCTGCTCCAATTGTGAGTCCCGCTCCAATTGTGAGTCCCGCTCCAATTGTGAGTCCCGCTCCAATTGTGAGTCCCGCTCCAATTGTGAGTCCCGCTCCAATTGTGAGTCCCGCTCCAATTGTGAGTCCCGCTCCAATTGTGAGTCCCGCTCCAATTGTGAGTCCCGCTCCAATTGTGAGTGAGTCCCGCTCCAATTGTGAGTGAGTCCCGCTCCAATTGTGAGTGAGTCCCGCTCCAATTGTGAGTGAGTCCCGCTCCAATTGTGAGTGAGTCCCGCTCCAATTGTGAGTGAGTCCCGCTCCAATTGTGAGTGAGTCCCGCTCCAATTGTGAGTGAGTCCCGCTCCAAATGTGAGTCCCGCTCTGCTTCCTGTAGTGCTAAACACGCTCTTTATCAACTTTTAGTTGATAAAATACGTTATTTTCCACTGACACCGACCAATGCTGGCCTTTACATGGACTAGCATTCCTTTCTTGTAAAGTGGATGGCAACTATCTTGATACGACCATTATTCACTCAGAAAGCTGAAGTTGGGATTTGAAATGTTTCTATGGAAGGTATATCGGAATGGTCTACCGGAACACAAGGGTCAGTGTTTCATTGCCCGAGCATATCTTCAGTGTCCTTCGATGCTCTGCGATGTTAAGCGTGACTCCCGTGATATTTCTATTGGATGTTGAGGATGGACCAGCCATCTTCACACTATGTCAAAGTTTGGAGGGCTTATGGAAAAATCGGGAAAAATCTCACGTCAGAATTGATGACATTGCCCATATCGAGGGTGATGAAATGAGCATAAGGTGAACAGGTAAACTGTGCGAACGCCTTGCATTTGCTGGTCATTATTTCCGATGAAGGTTTTTTTTTTGTTTTAAAGTTGTGGCCAATTTGCAGTTTAAAAACAAACAATTGTTTTATGTTTTGTCTGAAGAAGAGCCTTTTCTGTTTGAAAATGTGGATGTTTCATACCTATTCACACAAGGTACCAGCAGATTCTGCACCGAAACCTTGTGTACCTGGCGACCATCGCAGACTCGAACCAGAGCACACACATACCGGCCGATACCGTGAGTTGGTGGAAATAACTTAGGTTACCGTTTGCATCCCATGTCTTTGATTGTGAGTGAGTATGCATCGAACGTCACTACACCTGCACTTCTCATTTTGAGACTCTGCTTTTCTATTGGCCTTTACCTCGTGTTCATATGTTGAAGGCAGCAGGAAGTTGGGGTGTGAAGAGAATGACAGAGATCTGTAATCTGGTGGTGAAAGAAGGCCGCATTCCAGTGGTTTGGGAACTGAGTACCCTCGTCCCTCTATACAAGGGGAAAGGTGACCCTCTGGAGTGTGGCTCGTACCGAGCGATAAAGTTATTGGAGCATGGGATGAAGGTATTGGAAAGGGTGTTGGAGAGGAGGATAAGGAAGAAAGTGAAGATCGACGAAATGCAGTTTGGATTTATGCCAGGAAGAGGAACGACAGACGCGCTTTTCATTGTGAGGCAGTTGCAGGAGAAGTACATGGAGAAGAGGAAGAAGTTGTTTCTTGGGTTTGTTGATCTGGAGAAAGCATTCGATCGGGTTCCACGCAAAGTATTGACATGGGCATTGAGGAAGTTAGGAGTGGAAGAATGGTTGATCAGAGTAGTGATGGCAATGTATAAAAGAGCACGCACAGCTGTAAGGACGAAGGACGGGAACAGTGGTGAGTTTGAGGTGAAGGTGGGAGTGCATCAGGGGTCGGTACTAAGTCCACTACTATTTGTAGCTGTGATGGAGGTGCTGGCTCAGAATGTAAAGGAGGGTTTACCGTGGGAGTTGTTGTATGCAGATGATCTGGTGTTGATTGCGGAAAGTATGGATGGACTGAAGGAAAAGATGAACAAGTGGAAGGAATGTATGGAGACAAAAGGTCTGAAGGTGAATATCGGAAAGACTAAGGTGATGGCAAGTGGTAAAGCATGTGGTGAGGTGGAAAGAACTCGGAAGTGGCCCTGTGCTGTGTGTAGGAAGGGTGTCGGAGTGAACTCCATTCAATGTACAATGTGCGCTGAGTGGGTTCATCAAAAATGTCGTGGTCTGAGAGGGTCATTAACCAGTGTGGCAGCTACATTCAAATGTAAGGTGTGCACAGAGGGAGCTGCAGATGGCGGAAATGTTGAGTTGGATCTTGGAGACGGCGTGAAGCTGGAAGGTGTGAAAACATTTTGCTACCTCGGAGACATGCTGAATGGAGAAGGTGGATCAGACTCGGCAACGGTTGCTCGAGTGAGATGTGCATGGAAGAAGTTTCGGGAACTGAGTGGTGTGCTGATGATGAGGGGAGTGTCGTTGAAGCTGAAGGGAAAGGTGTATGCTGCATGTGTGAGAAGTGTTATGATTTATGGGAGCGAGACATGGGTAATGAACGTAGAGCAGCAACGAAGGTTGGAAAGGGTGGAAATGCGAATGGTTCGACGGATGTGCGGAGTATCGTTGATAGAGAGGAAGACAAATGATGAATTGCGAAAGATGATGGGAATAGAGCCTGTGATTGATGCTGTGAAGAGGAACAGGTTGAGATGGTTTGGTCATGTGTTGAGGAAGGATGAAAGTGACTGGTTGAGAAGAGTGATGGAAATGAATGTAGAAGGACGTAGAGGACGGGGAAGACCGAGAAAGACTTGGCTAAAGATGGTGGAAGAGGAAATGCGGGCAAGGGAGTTAACAAGGAGAGATTCAGAAAATAGGGTAAGATGGAGAAGATTGTCATGGGGACTGCAAGGCTAACCCCCGCTCTCGTCGGGAAAATGGCCTTTAAAATGCATGTTGTTGTTTACCTCGTGTTCATAAGTGGGTGGTAATGCTCTGAACTTTATTCCGTTTCTTTGGCCTAGGCTGTTGGCCCGGATGGAGCTCGAGGGCCTATGCCTACTGGCAATATGGCACGGGTTCCTCACGCAGGTAGATTGCACTTTGGGTAGGATGGATGTTCATAAATTATTTGGTTTATTTCCATGCTTGAAAGCTTGTACGATTCAAGATCTAATGAAGGAGCTTGTGGGTGATGCATGTTAAGAAATACACTCGGACCAATTTCCCGACAGGTTATGTACAGCATCCTGCTGGACAGCCACCTCCCTCCTTCCAGCATCCACAGGCCATGTCGACGGGGCCAGTTGGCCACAGTGCAAGTAACCAAGGCAACATGCTTATTGGGAATCACGGTGGACATGGAAACCAGCCTGTGGGGCCACAGGCAGACGGCATGGCAGCACCGATGATCGCATACAACCAAGGTGGGCAACATGGTAGGTTTTTCGTTAAGAGAGCAGGAAGTAACCAGTGAGTGCTCATTAAGGTGTAGATGTTGATGTTGTTATTGTTGTTTGTATGCATGACTGTACACATGTGTCCAGGGAAGGGCGGCTATGGACCAGGTGGGTTTCCCGGACATAGTATGACTTCACAGCACTTCGTCCCTCATGGATATGGTAGGTCTGTCTAACAAGTCGCCCTTTGTCCTTGTTGTTACCAGTAGGCAGAACTTTAAGTACTAAACCCATTTCCATGCAAATACATTGTCAATATTTCGTTTTGTGGAAGCTGGTCTGACACCGATTGTGTTTATTTCAGGTATGCTCGTGATGATTTTCATTGTTCAATGTGATTTGGGATCTTGTTTGACTTTTGCTGCTTTGTCCTCCCTGTGTGCCAGGTGGTTCTCAGCAGCCTGGAGGTTATCATTATAGCAGTTACCCCCAGGGAAACCCACAGGCCCCTGGCTACCCTCAAGGCAATTCCCAGCCTGGTAGCTTCCCCCAAGGCAGCGGACAGATGGGTGGGTACCCTCAGGGTAACCCACAGGGTGAGGGCTATGGGCAGGGGACACCACCGATGGGTACATATCCCCAAGGAAATATGCAAACACCAGGCTATGGGCAAGGTGGAGCGCCACCACCAGGATTCACCCAAAACTCTGGCTACCCCCAAAGTAATTCTCAGGGTCACATGTACACTCAGGGTGCTGGTTTTGCTCAAGGCTCGGGCTATTCTCAGGGCAACCCCCAGACGGTAAATTACCCTCAGGGTAACCCACAAGCAGCAAACTACCCTCAAAGCAACTCCCAGGCAACGAGTTATGTACAGGGTGGGAGCAGTGGGCAAAGTGGTGCTTATCCAAGTGGAAATCCTCAGCAAGGGGCTTATGGAACATATGCTCCTTCGGCGGCGGCACCACAACCACCACCTGTCAGTGTTGCAAGCAACCAAGAACAGCCGATGAATTACGCTTATGAACAGGTAAAGTTGGATGAGGGATTTGTTTGACGATCGAATCAGTGATTGATAGGTCATTCTACTTTAATTTGAAACTGTTTTATTAAATTACCAACTTTTTTTTTTCCCCCACCCATTCCTTCCCCAGGGGCAGTTTGGGATGCAGTAAAGTGGAGGGCAGGCTCTATTTTCCCCTCACCCCCCTCCTCCCCTCACCACTCCTTCCCCAATCCACTCCAATATATTTTGTTACATTAACTCTCCATATACTTTTAAACAACAAAAAACCATTTTTCACATTGCAGATAAAAAGGGAAGACTCGTTTGTGTAGGGTGCATGAAAATAGAGGTGCTAGATCCAATTTTTCATCTGGTGTTGTAGCACACGACATTTCCTTTGAAACCGTCTCACAGCCTGACATGACCCTCTGTCGGCGTAACGTGTAGAGTCCAGTTATACGATGGACCAAAGTTCCACAATAAGGCTGTTCTCTCCTTCCTTGGCACACCGGCTGGGTTTGCAGGTCCGGTGGCCGGGGAAGGTTCCGCCTCTGTCGCTGTGCGACAACACGCCATTAGGGCCAGTGGGGTCCCGAGTGGGGAGCAGTGTGCATGCCGAGCGGGGACTGTCTGGGTATGCAGCTCAGTAATACACGGTTTCAGTGGAAACCATACAATATGAGTTTTGTGTTTTTGTCATTGTGGGTACGCCGATTCTCTTTTGCACTATGTTGCTTGTGTGGATTTTTATTGCTGCACTAAGTAAAGCTGGTGTGTTCTGCAGTTTGAATTTGTTCACTCTTTTTTTTTTTTTTTTTTTTTTTTTGTATACTGAATCGAGGCTCGTGAAAGAGCTGACATTTACTTCACAAACAAATCAACCAGACAAACAAAATATATAAAAAGAGGGAGCGGAAGACAAGATGGGGAGAGAAGGGAGAGCACACAACATTTGAGAGCAGGGAGATGTGTGGGAGGGAGAGGGCTTGGGGGGAGGAGGTGTGGGAAGGGGGGGGGGGGGTGGGAGAAGTATAAAACACCAAGGACTTCCAGGACAGAAGTTGGTATTTCAAAAAAGTGGAATTGGGGTGAAATTAGCGGGGGTAGAAAAGATCAAGGTTTTGGATGGGGGAAGATAAGAGATGGTGGTGAACAGCTGTTTTAAAGACCTGGAGGGCGGAGTGGGATTGAAGAGAGTGAGGGAGTTTGTTCCAGAGGCGGGAGAAAAGAGGAATGAAGGAGTGAAGGTGAGCAGAGAGTCTTGATTTTGGCAGTTTAACCATAAGAGGGTTGCAGGCAGATCTTGTCCGACCTGTAGGAATATTTGTGGGACAGAGCCCAGAGAGAGCTGGGGGGGGGGGGGGGGGGGGAAGGCCAGAGAGGAGTCGGTAGAAGACGGAAAGACCACCAACCTGCCTGCGGTGAGTGAGTGAGAGGCCCTTGGAGTTAGCTTCATCGCGGGAGATTCCAATGATTCTGAACGCTTTGGTTTCAACAGCGTGAAGACTAGCTAGGTGTGAGGCAGGAGCACCAGCCCAGAGGGGAGAGCAGTATTCCATTGAGCTGTGGATGAAAGCCTTGTATGTGGTGAGGAGCTCAGGTGTGCCAAGGAAGGACTTCGCACGACGGAGGATGCCCAGTCGGCGACTGGCTTTGGAGGCCAGATTTGAAATGTGGTTTTCCCAGGAAAACATGACATGACATTTCTCTTACATGACGGGGAACCACCTCCCTCGCCCTTTTCTTACCAAGTGTCCATAAAGTGCTTGTGCAGCTTTGAACTTTTCTAACTCTTGATATATACATGATGGAAACAAACTATAAGTGATGTGTGAAAGCAGAATTCATAGTTTTGTTTATGATAATGTTGTTATTTTTGTTAAATCCACAATTCCCCTAGGTTTTTTGATGAGTTGACATTTTCTGATTAGGCAACTTTTACATCTGTGGTCAAGTCGACCACCACTGCCTGGTGGTGGCTTAATGGTTAAGGTGGCTGGCTTGAGATCTTGGAGTCTTTAGTTCAAGCCCCTGTCGTGCAGTTAAAATAACACCAGGTGGGTTGACTCAGCCTGTCAACCCCTCTGATGTCGGCATAATGAGCGCACTCGCTTGCTGGTAACAAGGCATCAGAGGCACAGCCGTGCTTCCAGAAAATGATGCAGCTAAGCATCCACAGGCTGCATATGAAACGACAATAACCACCACAATTACCACACTTAAGAGACAGAAAAACCTCAGTCTGGCAACATTAAAGAGACTCGCCAACAATCAATGTCTGGTGCTGTCTCAGTCACACATTATTGGCCCTTCCTTCCTTTTTTTTTTATTCATTCATTTAGTACTTAAGCCCAAACCCTGGTGTTGGGCTAGCGGCTAGGGTGCCAGCTTAGGATCCCAGGATCCTGGGTTCGAATCCCGGTCGATCGCTGAATTAACGCCAGGGGGGTTGACTCAGCCTGTCATCCTTCTGAGGTCGGCTAATTGAGTACCAGTTCACTGGTAATTCCCTGCTTGTCATAAAAGGCGACTAACAGGGTTGGCGGCAGGAAGGGCATCCGGCCGTAAAACATTGCTTCAAAAAGGGGACCAAAAAACAACAACCATGCTCCCCGAAAAAGGCCAACCCCCGCTTTGCGGGGAAAAATGGCCTCTAAGTGTGGTTATTATTTTTATTTTATTCAGTACATCGCTCCTTTCCTCTTCCATCTCCAGACGCTGCATGACGTCAACGCCGGACACCGAAGGGGGAGTACTCAGTCAGTTGGACGTCATCCTGGCGATGACGCGCACTGAAAGGGAGTAGTCAGTTTTCACTCCGTTTTCTTGTTTTCTTGCTTGTTTGCTTGTCCGGGCGATATCTCGGCCATCTTTTGAGCTCCGAAGCTGAAATTTCAGTACAATAGAGAGCACATGCTTTGGCAAAAACTATTCTTTGTTTTTTGATTCATCAATTATTTATTTATTTATTACCTATTAATTAAGCACATATTTATTTTCTTTCTCATCTTGGCGATATTTCAGGCACATTCTGAGCTTGGAAGCTGATATTTGGACAACAATGACCGTGATTTGACTGTAAGGGATATTTTTGATTTATTTATTAATGAATTAATCGATTGATTATTTATTGATTCGTCAATTAATTTGTTAATTCTTTAATTTTTTCGATTAATGACTTATTCAAATAATTTAAAAAAAATTTTTTTTTTTTTTTTGGTATACAACATTGAGGCACGTGTAAGAGATAACATTAATCACAAAAAAACATAACGGACACATAAAACATAATAAAGGGGGTAGGAGACAAGATGGGGGGAGAGAGGGAAGCACACAAGTACAACAATAGAGAACAGGGACATTGGGAGATCTGTGGGAGGGAGAGGGTTTGGGGGAGGAGGTAAAAACAAATGGACACTGCTAGGACTTCAAGGCAAGAAGTCGGTATTTCAAAAAAGTGGATCTGGTGTGAATTAACGGGGGTAGAAAAGATCAAGGTTTGGATGGGGGAAGATAAGAGATGGTGGTGAACAGCTGTTTTAAAGACCTGGAGGGAGGAGAGGGATTGAAGAGAGTGAGGGAGTTTGTTCCAGAGGCAGGAGAAAAGAGCCGAGCGTGAAGCCGAGCTCGGTGTGAGGCATGAGTACCAGCCGAGAGGGGAGAGCAGTATTCCATTGAGCTGCGGATGAAAGCCTTGTATGTGGTGAGGAGCTCAGGTGTGCCAAGGAAAGACTTCGAACGACGAAGGATGCCCAGTCGGTGACTGGTTGTGATCGTAACCCTAAGTTCATCCAAGAATGAGTTTTTTTTAAACAAGTAAACAACAGTTTTACATAGTTCCATAAAATGTAGTCCAATGGGGAGAGATCTGGTGAACGAGGATGGCCGAGCACTTGGTCCCATGTCTACCGATCTACTTGTCTGGAAGACTTGATTCAAGAACCGGCGCACATTTGAAGCGTAATGTCAGGGAGCCTCATCA
Source organism: Myxine glutinosa (assembly GCF_964187855.1). Taxonomy (NCBI): domain Eukaryota; kingdom Metazoa; phylum Chordata; class Myxini; order Myxiniformes; family Myxinidae; genus Myxine; species Myxine glutinosa. The sequence goes on from NW_027619345.1 coordinate 41,247, forward strand.
TGCTGGTGTAAAGTGATATGTGAAAGATTTAATCGTCATTGCATGGAATAAAGAAATTCGACAACAATGTAATATAACGTTCACCATTGACTGTTCAAAGTACACTGCCCCAATGCCAAATAAATAAATAACATCCTCTAGTGCGGTATTGCCGGGGCGCCTAGGCCGCTCGGACATACAGCCGTGCAGCACAGAGACGGAATTGGGAGGAAGAGGTGTACAATAATTGATTGATTAATTGCATAATTAAAATCAATAAACAATAATCGTAAAATAATTTCTTAATCAATTGGCTCATGGCATACCTCACCACCAGTGTTTCATCTGAAGCTGTAACTTATGTAACTTATGGTATCCATGGAAATCTCAACGCCTGGCTTGCGGACTTCATCTCTGGGTCGCAGTAAACATGTGGTGTGGCCCTGAATGGATTTCTCTCATCTCCCCTTCCTGTTCTGGCTGGAGTTCCCCAGCAGTGTTCTGTGCCCTGTGCTTTTTCTGGTCTTCATCAATGATCTCTCCAACTCTGAAAAATGCTCTCTATACTCTTTGCTGATGACTCCACTCTCTGCTGCTCCATACCTCATCCCTCAGATCGGCAGTCTGCAGCCTCCTCGCTCTCTGCAGATCTGACAAAATCACAGACTGGTCAAACAAGTGGAACATGTCTTTAAATCCTGACAAATCTCACACTCTTATGATGTCTCTCCAAAAGACTGACTGGACAACCCTCCCATCCACTTTCTTAACAATCCTCTCGAAGAAGTTCTGTCACTCAATCTTTGGGTCCACTATCTGCCATGACCTTTCTGGCAATACCACATTTCCAAGCTGGCCCTCCAAAGCCAGTCGCCAACTGGCATCCTCCGTCGTGCGGTCTTTCCTTGGCACACCTGAGCTCCTCACCACATACAAGGCTTTCATCCGCAGCTCAATGGAATACTGCTCTCCCCTCTGGGCTGGTACTCCTGCCTCACACCGAGCTCGGCTTCACGCTGTTGAAACCAAAGCTTTCAGAATCATTGGAATCTCCCACGATAAAACTGATTCTGAGGGCCTTTCTCTCTCTCACCGCAGGCAGGTTGGTGGTCTTTCTGTCTTCCACCAAGTCCTCTCTGGCCTTGCTCCCCCAGCTCTCTCTGTGCTCTGTCCCCCAATATTCCTACAGGTCGCACAAGATCTGCCAGCAACCCTCTTGTGGTTAAACTGCCAAAATCAAGACTCTCTGCTTACCTTCACTCTTTCATTCCTCTTTTCTCCCACCCCTGGAACAAACTCCCTCACTCTCTTCAATCCCACTCCTCCCTCCAGGTCTTTAAAACAGCTGTATACCACCATCTCTTATCGTCCCCATCCAAAACCTTGGTCTTTTTCTACCTTGATCTTGATTTTTAATTTTATTTTTTTTATTCTTTAATTCACCCCTGAACTTCTTTCCTGGAAGTCCTAGCAGTGTCCATGTGTTTTATACCTCTCCGACCACCCCCCCCCCCCCCCACGCCTCTCTCTCCCACAGATCTCCCGATGGCCCTGTTCTCTGCTGTTGTACTTGTATGCTTCTCTCTCCCCCATCTTGTCTCCCGCTCCCTTTATTGTATGTTTTGTGTGTTCTTTTTTTTTGTGATTAATATTAGCTCTTACACGATCCTTGATCTTGTATATGAAAAAAAAATGCAATTCATGAAATTACTCAGCAGCAACTGGAGAATGTGATCAACAAGTTTGAAAATCTTGATTTTTATTTTGTATACGAAATGGAGGCTTATGGAAGAGCTAATCCACAGAACGGATCAGGATACAACAGAGCAAAAGGAACCATAGAAAGAGTAAACAGAAACAGTGGGCTTGAGGGATAAAATGGAGGGAAACTTGGATAAATGGGTGTCGGGAGGACACATGGGGTGGACAAAATGGATATGGAAGGAAACTCTTAGGAAGGAAAAACAATTTGGAAGGGGTTTGGTTGGGTGGGGTTAATAGGGGTAGAAAACATCATGGTTTTGGATTGGGGACGATCTGAAATGATGGTGAACAGCTGTCTTGAAGACCTAGAGGAAGAATGAGATTGAACAGAATGTGGAAGTGGGTTCCACAGGTGGGGAAAAAAGAGGAACAAATAGTGGAGGTGAGCAGTGATCCTCGATTTAAGCAGTTTCACCATAAGGGGATGATGGTGGACTGTATGAGGCCTGCAGAAACCTGGGGGAGAGGGGTGGAGGGGATATAGCATGGAAAACACAGAGGGTGCAAGACCAGAAAGGAGGTGGTAGAAGACGGGGATACCACTGACCTGTCTGCGATGGGATTGAAAGATTTATTACGAAAGATGGTGGTTACATTGAGGCCTGCATATTTAACCGTATTGAGTAAAAACTTATGAATCATGCTTCCATGCACTATTTATAGTTTGTTTCTGTCGTATGTACATTGTAAAAGTTTAGATTTGCACAAGGACTTTATGGACATCCTTTATAAGTACCCTCAATACAGGTCGAATGCTTTCTTTCGAGGTGATGATGAGAACCTTAAACCATTTGGGAAGGCATTTCGTATCGAGACGCTTGACTACGCTCATGATTTCCTTGTTCTCATCTTGAGGCCCTTTGCTTCTATGATTGGTTTTTGGATGTGATGTGCTTTTCCAGGATTAGCATATAATAATTCGAACAAAGGACATTATGGCAAGTATTTAATTAGTCAAACAGCAACTCCATTTGAAAAATATTTTGTACAGGTTAATAATAATAGTTATCCAAAAAGGTGCTTTGGGAGTTTTAAAAGCATGACATTATTTTGAGATCTTTGGCACAGGAAATATTTGAAATGCATAGCTGGTCAATTAAAGGGTTTAGCCTTTTTGGGAGGGGTGGGGCTTTTCAAAAATATACCATTCAAAACTGGCATATTATATATATATATAATTATATATTTATATATTTATATATATATAAGATTATATATTTATATATATATATATATATATATATATATAATTATATATATATATATATATAATTATATATAATTATATATATATATATATATAATTATATATATATATATATAATTATATATATATATATATAATTATATATATATATATATATATAATTATATATATATATATATATAATTATATAATTATATATTTATATATATAATTATATATTTATATATATAATTATATATTTATATATATAATTATATATTTATATATATAATTATATATTTATATATATATAGCCATTTATTACAGCATGGATAATATATTGGCAATACAATTTGGATACAGCAATTCTGGAAGCTTGTCAGTGCATTTGTGACCAACATATCCATCACACCCACAGCAGCAAGGCAGTACAGACAAACAGCTGCCAGCACTCAGTACGTGTGCAGGAAAGATGGTGGTGGGCAGGGCTCTGCGCTTTGGGTTCCTGTTAGCCGTGTGATGTTTGTACCAAAGCCTAGAGTAGACATGGTTTCGCCACCGCCAGCCGTAGACCACACGGACAGTGGCATCACTGGCAGAGAGTCGTTCCACTGGCCGAGCCCACCGCCAACCTGGTGTGGTATCAGGTTGTGATTGGATGATGAATTACCGTCTGCATTGGGCTGTTGCCACGGTGACTTGGGAGGCCATGTGTGTGTCTTTGAGTCCTGTTGGATTTGCAAATTGCCATTTATTGATGGTTTGTTTTGTCAATACTCGATTCAAAAGGCAGAACCACCTCATATCACTTGGAAGAAATAATAAAGAGGACGGAGAAAAATGACAAACCTGAGTGACATTGTCTGTGGATGATAACCCATGGGATGGAGGAGGAACAGAACCACGTCGTTCACAACCGCCATTGCCTCTGCGCACCACGTTGAGAAAAAAACATTTGCTGATATTGCGGACCAACCTTT
>NW_027619346.1:0-45144 GCF_964187855.1 Myxine glutinosa
CCCACTTTTGCACTTGTATTAGTGTGGAAAAAACACTTTTTGCACTTGTGGATAGTGTTGAAAAACCACTTTTCGTACTTGTGTTACGTGAGGTATCCACTTTTGCACTTGTATTAGTGTGGAAAAAACACTTTTTGCACTTGTGATAGTGTTGAAAAACCACTTTTCGTACTTGTGTTAGGTGCAGGAAACCACTTTTGTACTTGTATTAGTGTGGAAAAAACACATTTTGCACTTGTGATAGTGTTGAAAACCACTTTTCGACTTGTGTTAGTGTGGAAAAACACTTTTCGCACTTGTGTTAGTGTTGAAAACCACTTTTCGCACTTGTGTTGGTGCAGGAAACCACTTTTGCACTTGTATTAGTGTGGAAAAAACACTTTTTGCACTTGTGATAGTGTTGAAAAACCACTTTTCGCACTTGTGTTAGTGTTGAAAAACCACTTTTCGCACTTGTGTTAGTGTTGAAAAACCACTTTTTGCACTTGTGTTGGTGCAGGAAACCACTTTTGCACTTGTATTAGTGTGGAAAAAACACTTTTTGCACTTGTGATAGTGTTGAAAAATCACTTTTCGCACTTGTGTTAGTGTTGAAAAAACCACTTTTCGCACTTGTGTTGGTGCAGGAAACCACTTTTGCACTTGTATTAGTGTGGAAAAAACACTTTTGCACTTGTGATAGTGTTGAAAAACCACTTTTTCGCACTTGTGTTAGTGTTGAAAAACCACTTTTCGCACTGGTGTTAGTGTTGAAAAACCACTTTTCGCACTTGTGTTGGTGCAGGAAACCACTTTTGCACTTGTATTAGTGTGGAAAAAACACTTTTTGCACTTGTGATAGTGTTGAAAAACAACTTTTTGCACTTGTGTTAGTGTTGAAAAACCACTTTTGCACTTGTGTTAGTGTTGAAAAACCACTTTTCGCACTTGTGTTGGTGCAGGAAACCACTTTTGCACTTGTATTAGTGTGGAAAAAACACTTTTTGCACTTGTGATAGTGTTGAAAAACCACTTTTCGCACTTGTGTTTGTGTTGAAAAACCACTTTTCGCACTTGTGTTGGTGCAGGAAACCACTTTTGCACTTGTATTAGTGTGGAAAAAACACTTTTTGCACTTGTGATAGTGTTGAAAAACCACTTTTCGCACTTGTGTTGGTGCAGGAAACCACTTTTGCACTTGTGTTGGTGCAGAAAACCACTTTTGCACTTGTATTAGTGTGGAAAAAACACTTTTTGCACTTGTGATAGTGTTGAAAAACCACTTTTCGCACTTGTGTTAGTGTTGAAAAACCACTTTTCGCACTTGTGTTGGTGCAGGAAACCACTTTTGCACTTGTATTAGTGTGGAAAAAACACTTTTTGCACTTGTGATAGTGTTGAAAAACCACTTTTCGCACTTATGTTAGTGTTGAAAAACCACTTTTCGCACTTGTGTTAGTGTTGAAAAACCACTTTTCGCACTTGTGTTGGTGAAGGAAACCACTTTTGCGCTTGTATTAGTGTGGAAAAAACACTTTTTGCACTTGTGATAGTGTTGAAAAACCACTTTTCGCACTTGTGTTAGTGTTGAAAAACCACTTTTCGCACTTGTGTTGGTGCAGGAAACCACTTTTGCACTTGTATTAGTGTGGAAAAAACACTTTTTGCACTTGTGATAGTGTTGAAAAACCCCTTTTCGCACTTGTGTTAGTGTTGAAAAACCACTTTTCGCACTTGTGTTGGTGCAGGAAACCACTTTTGCACTTGTATTAGTGTGGAAAAAACACTTTTTGCACTTGTGATAGTGTTGAAAAACCACTTTTCGCACTTGTGTTAGTGTTGAAAAACCACTTTTCGCACTTGTGTAAGTGTTGAAAAACCACTTTTCGCACTTGTGTTGGTGCAGGAAACCACTTTTGCACTTGTATTAGTGTGGAAAAAACACTTTTTGCACTTGTGATAGTGTTGAAAAACCACTTTTCGCACTTGTGTTAGTGTTGAAAAACCACTTTTCGCACTTGTGTTAGTGTTGAAAAACCACTTTTCGCACTTGTGTTGGTGCAGGAAACCACTTTTGCACTTGTATTAGTGTGGAAAAAACACTTTTTGCACTTGTGATAGTGTTGAAAAACCACTTTTCGCACTTGTGTTAGTGTTGAAAAACCACTTTTCGCACTTGTGTTAGTGTTGAAAAACCACTTTTTGCACTTGTGTTGGTGCAGGAAACCACTTTTGCACTTGTATTAGTGTGGAAAAAACACTTTTTGCACTTGTGATAGTGTTGAAAAATCACTTTTCGCACTTGTGTTAGTGTTGAAAAACCACTTTTCGCACTTGTGTTAGTGTTGAAAAACCACTTTTCGCACTTGTGTTGGTGCAGGAAACCACTTTTGCACTTGTATTAGTGTGGAAAAAACACTTTTTGCACTTGTGATAGTGTTGAAAAACCACTTTTCGCACTTGTGTTAGTGTTGAAAAACCACTTTTCGCACTTCTGTTAGTGTTGAAAAACCACTTTTCGCACTTGTGTTGGTGCAGGAAACCACTTTTGCACTTGTATTAGTGTGGAAAAAACACTTTTTGCACTTGTGATAGTGTTGAAAAACCACTTTTCGCACTTGTGTTAGTGTTGAAAAACCACTTTTCGCACTTGTGTTAGTGTTGAAAAACCACTTTTCGCACTTGTGTTAGTGTTGAAAAACCACTTTTCGCACTTGTGTTGGTGCAGGAAACCACTTTTGCACTTGTATTAGTGTGGAAAAAACACTTTTTGCACTTGTGATAGTGTTGAAAAACCACTTTTTGCACTTGTGTTAGTGTTGAAAAACCACTTTTGCACTTGTGTTAGTGTTGAAAAACCACTTTTCGCACTTGTGTTGGTGCAGGAAACCACCTTTGCACTTGTATTAGTGTGGAAAAAACACTTTTTGCACTTGTGATAGTGTTGAAAAACCACTTTTCGCACTTGTGTTAGTGTTGAAAAACCACTTTTCGCACTTGTGTTGGTGCAGGAAACCACTTTTGCACTTGTATTAGTGTGGAAAAAACACTTTTTGCACTTGTGATAGTGTTGAAAAACCCCTTTTCGCACTTGTGTTAGTGTTGAAAAACCACTTTTCGCACTTGTGTTGGTGCAGGAAACCACTTTTGCACTTGTATTAGTGTGGAAAAAACACTTTTTGCACTTGTGATAGTGTTGAAAAACCACTTTTCGCACTTGTGTTAGTGTTGAAAAACCACTTTTCGCACTTGTGTTAGTGTTGAAAAACCACTTTTCGCACTTGTGTTGGTGCAGGAAACCACTTTTGCACTTGTATTAGTGTGGAAAAAACACTTTTTGCACTTGTGATAGTGTTGAAAAACCACTTTTCGCACTTGTGTTAGTGTTGAAAAACCACTTTTCGCACTTGTGTTAGTGTTGAAAAACCACTTTTCGCACTTGTGTTGGTGCAGGAAACCACTTTTGCACTTGTATTAGTGTGGAAAAAACACTTTTTGCACTTGTGATAGTGTTGAAAAACCACTTTTCGCACTTGTGTTAGTGTTGAAAAAACACTTTTCGCACTTATGTTAGTGTTGAAAAACCACTTTTCGCACTTGTGTTGGTGCAGGAAACCACTTTTGCACTTGTATTAGTGTGGAAAAAACACTTTTTGCACTTGTGATAGTGTTGAAAAACCACTTTTCGCAGTTGTGTTAGTGTTGAAAAACCACTTTTCGCACTTGTGTTAGCGTTGAAAAACCACTTTTCGCACTTGTGTTGGTGCATGAAACCACTTTTGCACTTGTATTAGTGTGGAAAAAACACTTTTTGCACTTGTGATAGTGTTGAAAAACCACTTTTCGCACTTGTGTTAGTGTTGAAAAACCACTTTTCGCACTTGTGTTAGTGTTGAAAAACCACATTTCGCACTTGTGTTGGTGCAGGAAACCACTTTTGCACTTGTATTAGTGTGGAAAAAACACTTTTTGCACTTGTGATAGTGTTGAAAAACCACTTTTCGCACTTGTGTTAGTGTTGAAAAACCACTTTTCGCACTTGTGTTAGTGTTGAAAAACCACTTTTCGCACTTGTATTGGTGCAGGAAACCACTTTTGCACTTGTGTTGGTGCAGGAAACCACTTTTGCACTTGTATTAGTGTGGAAAAAAACACTTTTTGCACTTGGAATAGTGTTGAAAAACCACTTTTCGCACTTGTGTTAGTGCAGGAAACCACTTTTGCACTTGTATTAGTGTGGAAAAAAACACTTTTTGCACTTGTGATAGTGTTGAAAAACCACTTTTCGCACTTGTGTTGGTGCAGGAAACCACTTTTGCACTTGTATTAGTGTGGAAAAAACACTTTTTGCACTTGTGATAGTGTTGAAAAACCACTTTTCGCACTTGTGTTAGTGTTGAAAAACCACTTTTCGCACTTGTGTTAGTGTTGAAAAACCACTTTTTGCACTTGTGTTGGTGCAGGAAACCACTTTTGCACTTGTATTAGTGTGGAAAAAACACTTTTTGCACTTGTGATAGTGTTGAAAAACCACTTTTCGCACTTGTGTTAGTGTTGAAAACCACTTTTCGCACTTGTGTTAGTGTTGAAAAACCACTTTTCACACTTGTGTTGGTGCAGGAAACCACTTTTGCACTTGTATTAGTGTGGAAAAAACACTTTTTGCACTTGTGATAGTGTTGAAAAACCCCTTTTCGCACTTGTGTTAGTGTTGAAAAAGCACTTTTCGCACTTGTGTTGGTGCAGGAAACCACTTTTGCACTTGTATTAGTGCGGAAAAAACACTTTTTGCACTTGAGATAGTGTTGAAAAACCACTTTTCGCACTTGTATTAGTGTGGAAAAAACACTTTTTGCACTTGTGATAGTGTTGAAAAACCACTTTTCGCACTTGTGTTGGTGCAGGAAACCACTTTGCACTTGTGTTGGTGCAGGAAACCACTTTTGCACTTGTATTAGTGTGGAAAAAACACTTTTTGCACTGGTGATAGTGTTGAAAAACCACTTTTCGCACTTGTGTTAGTGTTGAAAAACCACTTTTCGCACTTGTGTTAGTGTTGAAAAACCACTTTTCGCACTTGTGTTGGTGCAGGAAACCACTTTTGCACTTGTATTAGTGTGAAAAAAAACACTTTTTGCACTTGCGATAGTGTTGAAAAACCACTTTTTGCACTTGTGATAGTGTTGAAAAACCACTTTTCGCACTTGTGTTGGTGCAGGAAACCACTTTTGCACTTGTATTAGTGTGGAAAAAACACTTTTTGCACTTGTGATAGTGTTGAAAAACCACTTTTTGCACTTGTGTTAGTGTTGAAAAACCACTTTTCGCACTTATGTTAGTGTTGAAAAACCACTTTTCGCACTTGTGTTGGTGCAGGAAACCACTTTTGCACTTGTATTAGTGTGGAAAAAACACTTTTTGCACTTGTGATAGTGTTGAAAAACCACTTTTCGCACTTGTGTTAGTGTTGAAAAACCACTTTTCGCACTTGTGTTGGTGCAGACATCCACTTTTGCACTTGTATTAGTGTGGAAAAAACACTTTTTGCACTTGTGATAGTGTTGAAAAACCACTTTTTGCACTTGTGTTAGTGTTGAAAAACCACATTTCGCACTTGTGTTAGTGTTGAAAAACCACTTTTCGCACTTGTGTTGGTGCAGGAAACCACTTTTGCACTTGTATTAGTGTGGAAAAAACACTTTTTGCAATTGTGATAGTGTGGAAAAACCACTTTTCGCACTTGTGTTGGTGTTGAAAAACCACTTTTCGCACTTGTGTTGGTGCAGGAAACCACTTTTGCACTTGTATTAGTGTGGAAAAAACACTTTTTGCAATTGTGATAGTGTTGAAAAACCACTTTTCGCACTTGTGTTAGTGTTGAAAAACCACTTTTCGCACTTGTGTTGGTGCAGGAAACCACTTTTGCACTTGTATTAGTGTGGAAAAAACACTTTTTGCACTTGTGATAATGTTGAAAAACCACTTTTTGCACTTGTGTTAGTGTTGCAAAACCACTTTTGCACTTGTGTTAGTGTTGAAAAACCACTTTTCGCACTTGTGTCGGTGCAGGAAACCACTTTTGCACTTGTATTAGTGTGGAAAAAACACTTTTTGCACTTGTGATAGTGTTGAAAAACCACTTTTCGCACTTGTGTTAGTGTTGAAAAACCACTTTTCGCACTTGTGTTGGTGCAGGAAACCACTTTTGCACTTGTATTAGTGTGGAAAAAACACTTTTTGCACTTGTGATAGTGTTGAAAAACCCCTTTTCGCACTTGTGTTAGTGTTGAAAAACCACTTTTCGCACTTGTGTTGGTGCAGGAAACCACTTTTGCACTTGTATTAGTGTGGAAAAAACACTTTTTGCACTTGTGATAGTGTTGAAAAACCACTTTTCGCACTTGTGTTAGTGTTGAAAAACCACTTTTCGCACTTGTGTTAGTGTTGAAAAACCACTTTTCCGCACTTGTGTTGGTGCAGGAAACCACTTTTGCACTTGTATTAGTGTGGAAAAAACACTTTTTGCACTTGTGATAGTGTTGAAAAACCCCTTTTCGCACTTGTGTTAGTGTTGAAAAACCACTTTTCGCACTTGTGTTGGTGCAGGAAACCACTTTTGCACTTGTATTAGTGTGGAAAAAACACTTTTTGCACTTGTGATAGTGTTGAAAAACCACTTTTCGCACTTGTGTTAGTGTTGAAAAACCACTTTTCGCACTTGTGTTAGTGTTGAAAAACCACTTTTCCGCACTTGTGTTGGTGCAGGAAACCACTTTTGCACTTGTATTAGTGTGGAAAAAACACTTTTTGCACTTGTGATAGTGTTGAAAAATCACTTTTCGCACTTGTGTTAGTGTTGAAAAACCACTTTTCGCACTTGTGTTAGTGTTGAAAAACCACTTTTCGCACTTGTGTTGGTGCAGGAAACCACTTTTGCACTTGTATTAGTGTGGAAAAAACACTTTTTGCACTTGTGATAGTGTTGAAAAAACCACTTTTCGCACTTGTGTTAGTGTTGAAAAACCACTTTTCGCACTTCTGTTAGTGTTGAAAAACCACTTTTCGCACTTGTGTTGGTGCAGGAAACCACTTTTGCACTTGTATTAGTGTGGAAAAAACACTTTTTGCACTTGTGATAGTGTTGAAAAACCACTTTTCGCACTTGTGTTAGTGTTGAAAAACCACTTTTCGCACTTGTGTTAGTGTTGAAAAACCACTTTTCGCACTTGTGTTAGTGTTGAAAAACCACTTTTCGCACTTGTGTTGGTGCAGGAAACCACTTTTGCACTTGTATTAGTGTGGAAAAAACACTTTTTGCACTTGTGATAGTGTTGAAAAACCACTTTTTGCACTTGTGTTAGTGTTGAAAAACCACTTTTGCACTTGTGTTAGTGTTGAAAAACCACTTTTCGCACTTGTGTTGGTGCAGGAAACCACCTTTGCACTTGTATTAGTGTGGAAAAAACACTTTTTGCACTTGTGATAGTGTTGAAAAACCACTTTTCGCACTTGTGTTAGTGTTGAAAAACCACTTTTCGCACTTGTGTTGGTGCAGGAAACCACTTTTGCACTTGTATTAGTGTGGAAAAAACACTTTTTTGCACTTGTGATAGTGTTGAAAAACCCCTTTTCGCACTTGTGTTAGTGTTGAAAAACCACTTTTCGCACTTGTGTTGGTGCAGGAAACCACTTTTGCACTTGTATTAGTGTGGAAAAAACACTTTTTGCACTTGTGATAGTGTTGAAAAACCACTTTTCGCACTTGTGTTAGTGTTGAAAAACCACTTTTCGCACTTGTGTTAGTGTTGAAAAACCACTTTTCGCACTTGTGTTGGTGCAGGAAACCACTTTTGCACTTGTATTAGTGTGGAAAAAACACTTTTTGCACTTGTGATAGTGTTGAAAAACCACTTTTCGCACTTGTGTTAGTGTTGAAAAACCACTTTTCGCACTTGTGTTAGTGTTGAAAAACCACTTTTTGCACTTGTGTTGGTGCAGGAAACCACTTTTGCACTTGTATTAGTGTGGAAAAAAACACTTTTTGCACTTGTGATAGTGTTGAAAAACCACTTTTCGCACTTGTGTTAGTGTTGAAAAAACACTTTTCGCACTTATGTTAGTGTTGAAAAACCACTTTTCGCACTTGTGTTGGTGCAGGAAACCACTTTTGCACTTGTATTAGTGTGGAAAAAACACTTTTTGCACTTGTGATAGTGTTGAAAAACCACTTTTCGCAGTTGTGTTAGTGTTGAAAAACCACTTTTCGCACTTGTGTTAGCGTTGAAAAACCACTTTTCGCACTTGTGTTGGTGCATGAAACCACTTTTGCACTTGTATTAGTGTGGAAAAAACACTTTTTGCACTTGTGATAGTGTTGAAAAACCACTTTTCGCACTTGTGTTAGTGTTGAAAAACCACTTTTCGCACTTGTGTTAGTGTTGAAAAACCACATTTCGCACTTGTGTTGGTGCAGGAAACCACTTTTGCACTTGTATTAGTGTGGAAAAAACACTTTTTGCACTTGTGATAGTGTTGAAAAACCACTTTTCGCACTTGTGTTAGTGTTGAAAAACCACTTTTCGCACTTGTGTTAGTGTTGAAAAACCACTTTTCGCACTTGTATTGGTGCAGGAAACCACTTTTGCACTTGTGTTGGTGCAGGAAACCACTTTTGCACTTGTATTAGTGTGGAAAAAACACTTTTTGCACTTGGAATAGTGTTGAAAAACCACTTTTCGCACTTGTGTTAGTGCAGGAAACCACTTTTGCACTTGTATTAGTGTGGAAAAAACACTTTTTGCACTTGTGATAGTGTTGAAAAACCACTTTTCGCACTTGTGTTGGTGCAGGAAACCACTTTTGCACTTGTATTAGTGTGGAAAAAACACTTTTTGCACTTGTGATAGTGTTGAAAAACCACTTTTCGCACTTGTGTTAGTGTTGAAAAACCACTTTTCGCACTTGTGTTAGTGTTGAAAAACCACTTTTTGCACTTGTGTTGGTGCAGGAAACCACTTTTGCACTTGTATTAGTGTGGAAAAAACACTTTTTGCACTTGTGATAGTGTTGAAAAACCACTTTTCGCACTTGTGTTAGTGTTGAAAAACCACTTTTCGCACTTGTGTTAGTGTTGAAAAACCACTTTTCACACTTGTGTTGGTGCAGGAAACCACTTTTGCACTTGTATTAGTGTGGAAAAAACACTTTTTGCACTTGTGATAGTGTTGAAAAACCCCTTTTCGCACTTGTGTTAGTGTTGAAAAAGCACTTTTCGCACTTGTGTTGGTGCAGGAAACCACTTTTGCACTTGTATTAGTGCGGAAAAAACACTTTTTGCACTTGAGATAGTGTTGAAAAACCACTTTTCGCACTTGTATTAGTGTGGAAAAAACACTTTTTGCACTTGTGATAGTGTTGAAAAACCACTTTTCGCACTTGTGTTGGTGCAGGAAACCACTTTGCACTTGTGTTGGTGCAGGAAACCACTTTTGCACTTGTATTAGTGTGGAAAAAACACTTTTTGCACTGGTGATAGTGTTGAAAAACCACTTTTCGCACTTGTGTTAGTGTTGAAAAACCACTTTTCGCACTTGTGTTAGTGTTGAAAAACCACTTTTCGCACTTGTGTTGGTGCAGGAAACCACTTTTGCACTTGTATTAGTGTGAAAAAAACACTTTTTGCACTTGCGATAGTGTTGAAAAACCACTTTTTGCACTTGTGATAGTGTTGAAAAACCACTTTTCGCACTTGTGTTGGTGCAGGAAACCACTTTTGCACTTGTATTAGTGTGGAAAAAACACTTTTTGCACTTGTGATAGTGTTGAAAAACCACTTTTTGCACTTGTGTTAGTGTTGAAAAACCACTTTTCGCACTTATGTTAGTGTTGAAAAACCACTTTTCGCACTTGTGTTGGTGCAGGAAACCACTTTTGCACTTGTATTAGTGTGGAAAAAACACTTTTTGCACTTGTGATAGTGTTGAAAAACCACTTTTCGCACTTGTGTTAGTGTTGAAAAACCACTTTTCGCACTTGTGTTGGTGCAGGCATCCACTTTTGCACTTGTATTAGTGTGGAAAAAACACTTTTTGCACTTGTGATAGTGTTGAAAAACCACTTTTTGCACTTGTGTTAGTGTTGAAAAACCACATTTCGCACTTGTGTTAGTGTTGAAAAACCACTTTTCGCACTTGTGTTGGTGCAGGAAACCACTTTTGCACTTGTATTAGTGTGGAAAAAACACTTTTTGCAATTGTGATAGTGTGGAAAAACCACTTTTCGCACTTGTGTTGGTGTTGAAAAACCACTTTTCGCACTTGTGTTGGTGCAGGAAACCACTTTTGCACTTGTATTAGTGTGGAAAAAACACTTTTTGCAATTGTGATAGTGTTGAAAAACCACTTTTCGCACTTGTGTTAGTGTTGAAAAACCACTTTTCGCACTTGTGTTGGTGCAGGAAACCACTTTTGCACTTGTATTAGTGTGGAAAAAACACTTTTTGCACTTGTGATAGTGTTGAAAAACCACTTTTTGCACTTGTGTTAGTGTTGCAAAACCACTTTTGCACTTGTGTTAGTGTTGAAAAACCACTTTTCGCACTTGTGTCGGTGCAGGAAACCACTTTTGCACTTGTATTAGTGTGGAAAAAACACTTTTTGCACTTGTGATAGTGTTGAAAAACCACTTTTCGCACTTGTGTTAGTGTTGAAAAACCACTTTTCGCACTTGTGTTGGTGCAGGAAACCACTTTTGCACTTGTATTAGTGTGGAAAAAACACTTTTTGCACTTGTGATAGTGTTGAAAAACCCCTTTTCGCACTTGTGTTAGTGTTGTAAAACCACTTTTCGCACTTGTGTTGGTGCAGGAAACCACTTTTGCACTTGTATTAGTGTGGAAAAAACACTTTTTGCACTTGTGATAGTGTTGAAAAACCACTTTTCGCACTTGTGTTAGTGTTGAAAAACCACTTTTCGCACTTGTGTTAGTGTTGAAAAACCACTTTTCCGCACTTGTGTTGGTGCAGGAAACCACTTTTGCACTTGTATTAGTGTGGAAAAAACACTTTTTGCACTTGTGATAGTGTTGAAAAACCACTTTTCGCACTTGTGTTAGTGTTGAAAAACCACTTTTCGCACTTGTGTTAGTGTTGAAAAACCACTTTTCGCACTTGTGTTGGTGCAGGAAACCACTTTTGCACTTGTATTAGTGTGGAAAAAACACTTTTTGCACTTGTGATAGTGTTGAAAAACCACTTTTCGCACTTGTGTTGGTGCAGGAAACCACTTTGCACTTGTGTTGGTGCAGGAAACCACTTTTGCACTTGTATTAGTGTGGAAAAAACACTTTTTGCACTGGTGATAGTGTTGAAAAACCACTTTTCGCACTTGTGTTAGTGTTGAAAAACCACTTTTCGCACTTGTGTTAGTGTTGAAAAACCACTTTTCGCACTTGTGTTGGTGCAGGAAACCACTTTTGCACTTGTATTAGTGTGGAAAAAACACTTTTTGCACTTGTGATAGTGTTGAAAAACCACTTTTCGCACTTGTGTTAGTGTTGAAAAACCACTTTTCGCACTTGTGTTGGTGCAGGAAACCACTTTTGCACTTGTATTAGTGTGGAAAAAACACTTTTTGCACTTGTGATAGTGTTGAAAAACCACTTTTCGCACTTGTGTTGGTGCAGGAAACCACTTTTGCACTTGTATTAGTGTGGAAAAAACACTTTTTGCACTTGTGATAGTGTTGAAAAACCACTTTTCGCACTTGTGTTAGTGTTGAAAAACCACTTTTCGCACTTATGTTAGTGTTGAAAAACCACTTTTCGCACTTGTGTTGGTGCAGGAAACCACTTTTGCACTTGTATTAGTGTGGAAAAAACACTTTTTGCACTTGTGATAGTGTTGAAAAACCACTTTTCGCACTGGTGTTAGTGTTGAAAAACCACTTTTCGCACATGTGTTAGTGTTGAAAAACCACTTTTCGCACTTGTGTTGGTGCGGGAAACCACTTTTGCACTTGTATTAGTGTGGAAAAAACACTTTTTGCACTTGTGATAGTGTTGAAAAACCACTTTTCGCACTTGTGTTGGTGCAGGAAACCACTTTTGCACTTGTGTTGGTGCAGGAAACCACTTTTGCACTTGTATTAGTTTGGAAAAAAACACTTTTTGCACTTGTGATAGTGTTGAAAAACCACTTTTCGCACTTGTGTTAGCGTTGAAAAACCACTTTTCGCACTTGTGTTGGTGTTGAAAAACCACTTTTCGCACTTGTGTTGGTGCAGGAAACCACTTTTGCACTTGTATTAGTGTGGAAAAAACACTTTTTGCACTTGTGATAGTGTTGAAAAACCACTTTTTGCACTTGTGTTAGTGTTGAAAAACCACTTTTGCACTTGTGTTAGTGTTGAAAAACCACTTTTCGCACTTGTGTTGGTGTTGAAAAACCACTTTTCGCACTTGTGTTGGTGCAGGAAACCACTTTTGCACTTGTATTAGTGTGGAAAAAACACTTTTTGCAATTGTGATAGTGTTGAAAAACCACTTTTCGCACTTGTGTTAGTGTTGAAAAACCACTTTTCGCACTTGTGTTGGTGCAGGAAACCACTTTTGCACTTGTATTAGTGTGGAAAAAACACTTTTTGCACTTGTGATAGTGTTGAAAAACCACTTTTTGCACTTGTGTTAGTGTTGAAAAACCACTTTTGCACTTGTGTTAGTGTTGAAAAACCACTTTTCGCACTTGTGTCGGTGCAGGAAACCACTTTTGCACTTGTATTAGTGTGGAAAAAACACTTTTTGCACTTGTGATAGTGTTGAAAAACCACTTTTCGCACTTGTGTTAGTGTTGAAAAACCACTTTTCGCACTTGTGTTGGTGCAGGAAACCACTTTTGCACTTGTATTAGTGTGGAAAAAACACTTTTTGCACTTGTGATAGTGTTGAAAAACCCCTTTTCGCACTTGTGTTAGTGTTGAAAAACCACTTTTCGCACTTGTGTTGGTGCAGGAAACCACTTTTGCACTTGTATTAGTGTGGAAAAAACACTTTTTGCACTTGTGATAGTGTTGAAAAACCACTTTTCGCACTTGTGTTAGTGTTGAAAAACCACTTTTCGCACTTGTGTTAGTGTTGAAAAACCACTTTTCCGCACTTGTGTTGGTGCAGGAAACCACTTTTGCACTTGTATTAGTGTGGAAAAAACACTTTTTGCACTTGTGATAGTGTTGAAAAACCACTTTTCGCACTTGTGTTAGTGTTGAAAAACCACTTTTCGCACTTGTGTTAGTGTTGAAAAACCACTTTTCGCACTTGTGTTGGTGCAGGAAACCACTTTTGCACTTGTATTAGTGTGGAAAAAACACTTTTTGCACTTGTGATAGTGTTGAAAAACCACTTTTCGCACTTGTGTTGGTGCAGGAAACCACTTTGCACTTGTGTTGGTGCAGGAAACCACTTTTGCACTTGTATTAGTGTGGAAAAAACACTTTTTGCACTGGTGATAGTGTTGAAAAACCACTTTTCGCACTTGTGTTAGTGTTGAAAAACCACTTTTCGCACTTGTGTTAGTGTTGAAAAACCACTTTTCGCACTTGTGTTGGTGCAGGAAACCACTTTTACACTTGTATTAGTGTGGAAAAAACACTTTTTGCACTTGTGATAGTGTTGAAAAACCACTTTTCGCACTTGTGTTAGTGTTGAAAAACCACTTTTCGCACCTGTGTTGGTGCAGGAAACCAGTTTTGCACTTGTATTAGTGTGGAAAAAACACTTTTTGCACTTGTGATAGTGTTGAAAAACCACTTTTCGCACTTGTGTTGGTGCAGGAAACCACTTTTGCACTTGTATTAGTGTGGAAAAAACACTTTTTGCACTTGTGATAGTGTTGAAAAACCACTTTTCGCACTTGTGTTAGTGTTGAAAAACCACTTTTCGCACTTATGTTAGTGTTGAAAAACCACTTTTCGCACTTGTGTTGGTGCAGGAAACCACTTTTGCACTTGTATTAGTGTGGAAAAAACACTTTTTGCACTTGTGATAGTGTTGAAAAACCACTTTTCGCACTGGTGTTAGTGTTGAAAAACCACTTTTCGCACATGTGTTAGTGTTGAAAAACCACTTTTCGCACTTGTGTTGGTGCGGGAAACCACTTTTGCACTTGTATTAGTGTGGAAAAAACACTTTTTGCACTTGTGATAGTGTTGAAAAACCACTTTTCGCACTTGTGTTGGTGCAGGAAACCACTTTTGCACTTGTGTTGGTGCAGGAAACCACTTTTGCACTTGTATTAGTTTGGAAAAAAACACTTTTTGCACTTGTGATAGTGTTGAAAAACCACTTTTCGCACTTGTGTTAGCGTTGAAAAACCACTTTTCGCACTTGTGTTGGTGCATGAAACCACTTTTGCACTTGTATTAGTGTGGAAAAAACACTTTTTGCACTTGTGATAGTGTTGAAAAACCACTTTTCGCACTTGTGTTAGTGTTGAAAAACCACTTTTCGCACTTGTGTTAGTGTTGAAAAACCACTTTTCGCACTTGTGTTGGTGCAGGAAACCACTTTTGCACTTGTATTAGTGTGGAAAAAACACTTTTTGCACTTGTGATAGTGTTGAAAAACCACTTTTCGCACTTGTGTTAGTGTGGAAAAACCACTTTTTGCACTTGTGTTGGTGCAGGAAACCACTTTTGCACTTGTGTTGGTGCAGGAAACCACTTTTGCACTTGTATTAGTGTGGAAAAAACACTTTTTGCACTTGTGATAGTGTTGAAAAACCACTTTTCGCACTTGTGTTAGTGCAGGAAACCACTTTTGTACTTGTATTAGTGTGGAAAAACACTTTTTGCACTTGTGATAGTGTTGAAAAACCACTTTTCGCACTTGTGTTGGTGCAGGAAACCACTTTTGCACTTGTATTAGTGTGGAAAAAACACTTTTTGCACTTGTGATAGTGTTGAAAAACCACTTTTCGCACTTGTGTTAGTGTTGAAAAACCACTTTTCGCACTTGTGTTAGCGTTGAAAAACCACTTTTCGCACTTGTGTTGGTGCATGAAACCACTTTTGCACTTGTATTAGTGTGGAAAAAACACTTTTTGCACTTGTGATAGTGTTGAAAAACCACTTTTCGCACTTGTGTTAGTGTTGAAAAACCACTTTTCGCACTTGTGTTAGTGTTGAAAAACCACTTTTCGCACTTGTGTTGGTGCAGGAAACCACTTTTGCACTTGTATTAGTGTGGAAAAAACACTTTTTGCACTTGTGATAGTGTTGAAAAACCACTTTTCGCACTTGTGTTAGTGTTGAAAAACCACTTTTCGCACTTGTGTTAGTGTTGAAAAACCACTTTTCGCACTTGTATTGGTGCAGGAAACCACTTTTGCACTTGTGTTGGTGCAGGAAACCACTTTTGCACTTGTATTAGTGTGGAAAAAACACTTTTTGCACTTGTGATAGTGTTGAAAAACCACTTTTCGCACTTGTGTTTGTGCAGGAAACCACTTTTGCACTTGTATTAGTGTGGAAAAAACACTTTTTGCACTTGTGATAGTGTTGAAAAACCACTTTTCGCACTTGTGTTGGTGCAGGAAACCACTTTTGCACTTGTATTAGTGTGGAAAAAACACTTTTTGCACTTGTGATAGTGTTGAAAAACCACTTTTCGCACTTGTGTTAGTGTTGAAAAACCACTTTTCGCACTTGTGTTAGTGTTGAAAAACCACTTTTTGCTCTTGTGTTGGTGCAGTAAACCACTTTTGCACTTGTATTAGTGTGGAAAAAACACTTTTTGCACTTGTGATAGAGTTGAAAAACCACTTTTCGCACTTGTGTTAGTGTTGAAAAACCACTTTTCGCACTTGTGTTAGTGTTGAAAAACCACTTTTCGCACTTGTGTTGGTGCAGGAAACCAATTTTGCACTTGTATTAGTGTGGAAAAAACACTTTTTGCACTTGTGATAGTGTTGAAAAAACACTTTTCGCACTTGTGTTGGTGCAGTAAACCACTTTTGCACTTGTATTAGTGTGGAAAAAACACTTTTTGCACTTGTGATAGTGTTGAAAAACCACTTTTCGCACTTGTGTTGGTGCAGGAAACCACTTTTGCACTTGTATTAGTGTGGAAAAAACACTTTTTGCACTTGTGATAGTGTTGAAAAACCACTTTTCGCACTGGTGTTAGTGTTGAAAAACCACTTTTCGCACTTGTGTTAGTGTTGAAAAACCACTTTTCGCACTTGTGTTGGTGCGGGAAACCACTTTTGCACTTGTATTAGTGTGGAAAAAACACTTTTTGCACTTGTGATAGTGTTGAAAAACCACTTTTCGCACTTGTGTTGGTGCAGGAAACCACTTTTGCACTTGTGTTGGTGCAGGAAACCACTTTTGCACTTGTATTAGTTTGGAAAAAACACTTTTTGCACTTGTGATAGTGTTGAAAAACCACTTTTCGCACTTGTGTTAGCATTGAAAAACCACTTTTCGCACTTGTGTTGGTGCATGAAACCACTTTTGCACTTGTATTAGTGTGGAAAAAACACTTTTTGCACTTGTGATAGTGTTGAAAAACCACTTTTCGCACTTGTGTTAGTGTTGAAAAACCACTTTTCGCACTTGTGTTAGTGTTGAAAAACCACTTTTCGCACTTGTGTTGGTGCAGGAAACCACTTTTGCACTTGTGTTGGTGCAGGAAACCACTTTTGCACTTGTATTAGTGTGGAAAAAACACTTTTTGCACTTGTGATAGTGTTGAAAAACCACTTTTCGCACTTGTGTTAGTGCAGGAAACCACTTTTGTACTTGTATTAGTGTGGAAAAAACACTTTTTGCACATGTGATAGTGTTGAAAAACCACTTTTCGCACTTGTGTTGGTGCAGGAAACCACTTTTGCACTTGTATTAGTGTGGAAAAAACACTTTTTGCACTTGTGATAGTGTTGAAAAACCACTTTTCGCACTTGTGTTAGTGTTGAAAAACCACTTTTCGCACTTGTGTTAGTGTTGAAAAACCACTTTTTGCACTTGTGTTGGTGCAGGAAACCACTTTTGCACTTGTATTAGTGTGGAAAAACACTTTTTGCACTTGTGATAGTGTTGAAAAACCACTTTTCGCACTTGTGTTAGTGTTGAAAAAACACTTTTCGCACTTGTGCTAGTGTTGAAAAACCACTTTTCGCACTTGTGTTGGTGCAGGAAACCACTTTTGCACTTGTATTAGTGTGGAAAAAACACTTTTTGCACTTGTGATAGTGTTGAAAAACCCCTTTTCGCACTTGTGTTAGTGTTGAAAAAGCACTTTTCGCACTTGTGTTGGTGCTGGAAACCACTTTTGCACTTGTATTAGTGCGGAAAAAACACTTTTTGCACTTGTGATAGTGTTGAAAAACCACTTTTCGCACTTGTATTAGTGTGGAAAAAATACTTTTTGCACTTGTGATAGTGTTGAAAAACCACTTTTCGCACTTGTGTTGGTGCAGGAAACCACTTTGCACTTGTGTTGGTGCAGGAAACCACTTTTGCACTTGTATTAGTGTGGAAAAAACACTTTTTGCACTTGTGATAGTGTTGAAAAACCACTTTTCGCACTGGTGTTAGTGTTGAAAAACCACTTTTCGCACTTGTGTTAGTGTTGAAAAACCACTTTTCGCACTTGTGTTGGTGCGGGAAACCACTTTTGCACTTGTATTAGTGTGGAAAAAACACTTTTTGCACTTGTGATAGTGTTGAAAAACCACTTTTCGCACTTGTGTTGGTGCAGGAAACCACTTTTGCACTTGTGTTGGTGCAGGAAACCACTTTTGCACTTGTATTAGTTTGGAAAAAACACTTTTTGCACTTGTGATAGTGTTGAAAAACCACTTTTCGCACTTGTGTTAGCATTGAAAAACCACTTTTCGCACTTGTGTTGGTGCATGAAACCACTTTTGCACTTGTATTAGTGTGGAAAAAACACTTTTTGCACTTGTGATAGTGTTGAAAAACCACTTTTCGCACTTGTGTTAGTGTTGAAAAACCACTTTTCGCACTTGTGTTAGTGTTGAAAAACCACTTTTCGCACTTGTGTTGGTGCAGGAAACCACTTTTGCACTTGTGTTGGTGCAGGAAACCACTTTTGCACTTGTATTAGTGTGGAAAAAACACTTTTTGCACTTGTGATAGTGTTGAAAAACCACTTTTCGCACTTGTGTTAGTGCAGGAAACCACTTTTGTACTTGTATTAGTGTGGAAAAAACACTTTTTGCACTTGTGATAGTGTTGAAAAACCACTTTTTGCACTTGTGTTGGTGCAGGAAACCACTTTTGCACTTGTATTAGTGTGGAAAAAACACTTTTTGCACTTGTGATAGTGTTGAAAAACCACTTTTCGTACTTGTGTTAGTGTTGAAAAACTACTTTTCGCACTTGTGTTAGTGTTGAAAAACCACTTTTTGCACTTGTGTTGGTGCAGGAAACCACTTTTGCACTTGTATTAGTGTGGAAAAAAAAACTTTTTGCACTTGTGATAGTGTTGAAAAACCACTTTTCGCACTTGTGTTAGTGTTGAAAAAACACTTTTCGCACTTGTGTTAGTGTTGAAAAACCACTTTTCGCACTTGTGTTGGTGCAGGAAACCACTTTTGCACTTGTATTAGTGTGGAAAAAACACTTTTTGCACTTGTGATAGTGTTGAAAAACCCCTTTTCGCACTTGTGTTAGTGTTGAAAAAGCACTTTTCGCACTTGTGTTGGTGCAGGAAACCACTTTTGCACTTGTATTAGTGCGGAAAAAACACTTTTTGCACTTGTGATAGTGTTGAAAAACCACTTTTCGCACTTGTATTAGTGTGGAAAAAACACTTTTTGCACTTGTGATAGTGTTGAAAAACCACTTTTCGCACTTGTGTTGGTGCAGGAAACCACTTTGCACTTGTGTTGGTGCAGGAAACCACTTTTGCACTTGTATTAGGGTGGAAAAAACACTTTTTGCACTGGTGATAGTGTTGAAAAACCACTTTTCGCACTTGTGTTAGTGTTGAAAAACCACTTTTCGCACTTGTGTTAGTGTTGAAAAACCACTTTTCGCACTTGTGTTGGTGCAGGAAACCACTTTTGCACTTGTATTAGTGTGAAAAAAACACTTTTTGCACTTGTGATAGTGTTGAAAAACCACTTTTTGCACTTGTATTAGTGTTGAAAAACCACTTTTCGCACTTGTGTTGGTGCAGAAAACCACTTTTGCACTTGTATTAGTGTGGAAAAAACACTTTTTGCACTTGTGATAGTGTTGAAAAACCACTTTTCGCACTTGTGTTGGTGCAGGAAACCACTTTTGCACTTGTATTAGTGTGGAAAAAATACTTTTTGCACTTGTGATAGTGTTGAAAAACCACTTTTCGCACTTGTGTTAGTGTTGAAAAACCACTTTTCGCACTTATGTTAGTGTTGAAAAACCACTTTTCGCACTTGTGTTGGTGCAGGAAACCACTTTTGCACTTGTATTAGTGTGGAAAAAACACTTTTTGCACTTGTGATAGTGTTGAAAAACCACTTTTCGCACTTGTGTTAGCATTGAAAAACCACTTTTCGCACTTGTGTTGGTGCATGAAACCACTTTTGCACTTGTATTAGTGTGGAAAAAACACTTTTTGCACTTGTGATAGTGTTGAAAAACCACTTTTCGCACTTGTGT
The DNA here is from genome assembly GCF_964187855.1 of Myxine glutinosa. NCBI lineage: Eukaryota > Metazoa > Chordata > Myxini > Myxiniformes > Myxinidae > Myxine > Myxine glutinosa. The sequence continues at coordinate 19,642 of NW_027619346.1, forward strand.
TAGTGTTGAAAAACCACTTTTCGCACTTGTGTTAGTGTTGAAAAACCACTTTTCGCACTTGTGTTGGTGCAGGAAACCACTTTTGCACTTGTGTTGGTGCAGGAAACCACTTTTGCACTTGTATTAGTGTGGAAAAAACACTTTTTGCACTTGTGATAGTGTTGAAAAACCACTTTTCGCACTTGTGTTAGTGCAGGAAACCACTTTTGTACTTGTATTAGTGTGGAAAAAACACTTTTTGCACTTGTGATAGTGTTGAAAAACCACTTTTCGCACTTGTGTTGGTGCAGGAAACCACTTTTGCACTTGTATTAGTGTGGAAAAAACACTTTTTGCACTTGTGATAGTGTTGAAAAACCACTTTTCGCACTTGTGTTAGTGTTGAAAAACCACTTTTCGCACTTGTGTTAGTGTTGAAAAACCACTTTTTGCACTTGTGTTGGTGCAGGAAACCACTTTTGCACTTGTATTAGTGTGGAAAAACACTTTTTGCACTTGTGATAGTGTTGAAAAACCACTTTTCGCACTTGTGTTAGTGTTGAAAAAACACTTTTCGCACTTGTGATAGTGTTGAAAAACCACTTTTCGCACTTGTGTTGGTGCAGGAAACCACTTTTGCACTTGTATTAGTGTGGAAAAAACACTTTTTGCACTTGTGATAGTGTTGAAAAACCCCTTTTCGCACTTGTGTTAGTGTTGAAAAAGCACTTTTCGCACTTGTGTTGGTGCAGGAAACCACTTTTGCACTTGTATTAGTGCGGAAAAAACACTTTTTGCACTTGTGATAGTGTTGAAAAACCACTTTTCGCACTTGTATTAGTGTGGAAAAAACACTTTTTGCACTTGTGATAGTGTTGAAAAACCACTTTTCGCACTTGTGTTGGTGCAGGAAACCACTTTGCACTTGTGTTGGTGCAGGAAACCACTTTTGCACTTGTATTAGTGTGGAAAAAACACTTTTTGCACTTGTGATAGTGTTGAAAAACCACTTTTCGCACTGGTGTTAGTGTTGAAAAACCACTTTTCGCACTTGTGTTAGTGTTGAAAAACCACTTTTCGCACTTGTGTTGGTGCGGGAAACCACTTTTGCACTTGTATTAGTGTGGAAAAAACACTTTTTGCACTTGTGATAGTGTTGAAAAACCACTTTTCGCACTTGTGTTGGTGCAGGAAACCACTTTTGCACTTGTGTTGGTGCAGGAAACCACTTTTGCACTTGTATTAGTTTGGAAAAAACACTTTTTGCACTTGTGATAGTGTTGAAAAACCACTTTTCGCACTTGTGTTAGCATTGAAAAACCACTTTTCGCACTTGTGTTGGTGCATGAAACCACTTTTGCACTTGTATTAGTGTGGAAAAAACACTTTTTGCACTTGTGATAGTGTTGAAAAACCACTTTTCGCACTTGTGTTAGTGTTGAAAAACCACTTTTCGCACTTGTGTTAGTGTTGAAAAACCACTTTTCGCACTTGTGTTGGTGCAGGAAACCACTTTTGCACTTGTGTTGGTGCAGGAAACCACTTTTGCACTTGTATTAGTGTGGAAAAAACACTTTTTGCACTTGTGATAGTGTTGAAAAACCACTTTTCGCACTTGTGTTAGTGCAGGAAACCACTTTTGTACTTGTATTAGTGTGGAAAAAACACTTTTTGCACTTGTGATAGTGTTGAAAAACCACTTTTCGCACTTGTGTTGGTGCAGGAAACCACTTTTGCACTTGTATTAGTGTGGAAAAAACACTTTTTGCACTTGTGATAGTGTTGAAAAACCACTTTTCGCACTTGTGTTAGTGTTGAAAAACTACTTTTCGCACTTGTGTTAGTGTTGAAAAACCACTTTTTGCACTTATGTTGGTGCAGGAAACCACTTTTGCACTTGTATTAGTGTGGAAAAAAAAACTTTTTGCACTTGTGATAGTGTTGAAAAACCACTTTTCGCACTTGTGTTAGTGTTGAAAAAACACTTTTCGCACTTGTGTTAGTGTTGAAAAACCACTTTTCGCACTTGTGTTGGTGCAGGAAACCACTTTTGCACTTGTATTAGTGTGAAAAAAACACTTTTTGCACTTGTGATAGTGTTGAAAAACCACTTTTTGCACTTGTGTTAGTGTTGAAAAACCACTTTTCGCACTTGTGTTGGTGCAGAAAACCACTTTTGCACTTGTATTAGTGTGGAAAAAACACTTTTTGCACTTGTGATAGTGTTGAAAAACCACTTTTCGCACTTGTGTTGGTGCAGGAAACCACTTTTGCACTTGTATTAGTGTGGAAAAAATACTTTTTGCACTTGTGATAGTGTTGAAAAACCACTTTTCGCACTTGTGTTAGTGTTGAAAAACCACTTTTCGCACTTATGTTAGTGTTGAAAAACCACTTTTCGCACTTGTGTTGGTGCAGGAAACCACTTTTGCACTTGTATTAGTGTGGAAAAAACACTTTTTGCACTTGTGATAGTGTTGAAAAACCACTTTTCGCACTTGTGTTAGCATTGAAAAACCACTTTTCGCACTTGTGTTGGTGCATGAAACCACTTTTGCACTTGTATTAGTGTGGAAAAAACACTTTTTGCACTTGTGATAGTGTTGAAAAACCACTTTTCGCACTTGTGTTAGTGATGAAAAACCACTTTTCGCACTTGTGTTAGTGTTGAAAAACCACTTTTCGCACTTGTGTTGGTGCAGGAAACCACTTTTGCACTTGTGTTGGTGCAGGAAACCACTTTTGCACTTGTATTAGTGTGGAAAAAACACTTTTTGCACTTGTGATAGTGTTGAAAAACCACTTTTCGCACTTGTGTTAGTGCAGGAAACCACTTTTGTACTTGTATTAGTGTGGAAAAAACACTTTTTGCACTTGTGATAGTGTTGAAAAACCACTTTTCGCACTTGTGTTGGTGCAGGAAACCACTTTTGCACTTGTATTAGTGTGGAAAAAACACTTTTTGCACTTGTGATAGTGTTGAAAAACCACTTTTCGCACTTGTGTTAGTGTTGAAAAACCACTTTTCGCACTTGTGTTAGTGTTGAAAAACCACTTTTTGCACTTGTGTTGGTGCAGGAAACCACTTTTGCACTTGTATTAGTGTGGAAAAACACTTTTTGCACTTGTGATAGTGTTGAAAAACCACTTTTCGCACTTGTGTTAGTGTTGAAAAAACACTTTTCGCACTTGTGATAGTGTTGAAAAACCACTTTTCGCACTTGTGTTGGTGCAGGAAACCACTTTTGCACTTGTATTAGTGTGGAAAAAACACTTTTTGCACTTGTGATAGTGTTGAAAAACCCCTTTTCGCACTTGTGTTAGTGTTGAAAAAGCACTTTTCGCACTTGTGTTGGTGCAGGAAACCACTTTTGCACTTGTATTAGTGCGGAAAAAACACTTTTTGCACTTGTGATAGTGTTGAAAAACCACTTTTCGCACTTGTATTAGTGTGGAAAAAACACTTTTTGCACTTGTGATAGTGTTGAAAAACCACTTTTCGCACTTGTGTTGGTGCAGGAAACCACTTTGCACTTGTGTTGGTGCAGGAAACCACTTTTGCACTTGTATTAGTGTGGAAAAAACACTTTTTGCACTTGTGATAGTGTTGAAAAACCACTTTTCGCACTGGTGTTAGTGTTGAAAAACCACTTTTCGCACTTGTGTTAGTGTTGAAAAACCACTTTTCGCACTTGTGTTGGTGCGGGAAACCACTTTTGCACTTGTATTAGTGTGGAAAAAACACTTTTTGCACTTGTGATAGTGTTGAAAAACCACTTTTCGCACTTGTGTTAGTGTTGAAAAACCACTTTTCGCACTTGTGTTGGTGCAGGAAACCACTTTTGCACTTGTGTTGGTGCAGGAAACCACTTTTGCACTTGTATTAGTGTGGAAAAAACACTTTTTGCACTTGTGATAGTGTTGAAAAACCACTTTTCGCACTTGTGTTAGTGCAGGAAACCACTTTTGTACTTGTATTAGTGTGGAAAAAACACTTTTTGCACTTGTGATAGTGTTGAAAAACCACTTTTCGCACTTGTGTTGGTGCAGGAAACCACTTTTGCACTTGTATTAGTGTGGAAAAAACACTTTTTGCACTTGTGATAGTGTTGAAAAACCACTTTTCGCACTTGTGTTAGTGTTGAAAAACCACTTTTCGCACTTGTGTTAGTGTTGAAAAACCACTTTTTGCACTTGTGTTGGTGCAGGAAACCACTTTTGCACTTGTATTAGTGTGGAAAAACACTTTTTGCACTTGTGATAGTGTTGAAAAACCACTTTTCGCACTTGTGTTAGTGTTGAAAAAACACTTTTCGCACTTGTGATAGTGTTGAAAAACCACTTTTCGCACTTGTGTTGGTGCAGGAAACCACTTTTGCACTTGTATTAGTGTGGAAAAAACACTTTTTGCACTTGTGATAGTGTTGAAAAACCCCTTTTCGCACTTGTGTTAGTGTTGAAAAAGCACTTTTCGCACTTGTGTTGGTGCAGGAAACCACTTTTGCACTTGTATTAGTGCGGAAAAAACACTTTTTGCACTTGTGATAGTGTTGAAAAACCACTTTTCGCACTTGTATTAGTGTGGAAAAAACACTTTTTGCACTTGTGATAGTGTTGAAAAACCACTTTTCGCACTTGTGTTGGTGCAGGAAACCACTTTGCACTTGTGTTGGTGCAGGAAACCACTTTTGCACTTGTATTAGTGTGGAAAAAACACTTTTTGCACTTGTGATAGTGTTGAAAAACCACTTTTCGCACTGGTGTTAGTGTTGAAAAACCACTTTTCGCACTTGTGTTAGTGTTGAAAAACCACTTTTCGCACTTGTGTTGGTGCGGGAAACCACTTTTGCACTTGTATTAGTGTGGAAAAAACACTTTTTGCACTTGTGATAGTGTTGAAAAACCACTTTTCGCACTTGTGTTGGTGCAGGAAACCACTTTTGCACTTGTGTTGGTGCAGGAAACCACTTTTGCACTTGTATTAGTTTGGAAAAAACACTTTTTGCACTTGTGATAGTGTTGAAAAACCACTTTTCGCACTTGTGTTAGCATTGAAAAACCACTTTTCGCACTTGTGTTGGTGCATGAAACCACTTTTGCACTTGTATTAGTGTGGAAAAAACACTTTTTGCACTTGTGATAGTGTTGAAAAACCACTTTTCGCACTTGTGTTAGTGTTGAAAAACCACTTTTCGCACTTGTGTTAGTGTTGAAAAACCACTTTTCGCACTTGTGTTGGTGCAGGAAACCACTTTTGCACTTGTGTTGGTGCAGGAAACCACTTTTGCACTTGTATTAGTGTGGGAAACCACTTTTGTACTTGTATTAGTGTGGAAAAAACACTTTTTGCACTTGTGATAGTGTTGAAAAACCACTTTTCGCACTTGTGTTGGTGCAGGAAACCACTTTTGCACTTGTATTAGTGTGGAAAAAACACTTTTTGCACTTGTGATAGTGTTGAAAAACCACTTTTCGCACTTGTGTTAGTGTTGAAAAACTACTTTTCGCACTTGTGTTAGTGTTGAAAAACCACTTTTTGCACTTGTGTTGGTGCAGGAAACCACTTTTGCACTTGTATTAGTGTGGAAAAAAAAACTTTTTGCACTTGTGATAGTGTTGAAAAACCACTTTTCGCACTTGTGTTAGTGTTGAAAAAACACTTTTCGCACTTGTGTTAGTGTTGAAAAACCACTTTTCGCACTTGTGTTGGTGCAGGAAACCACTTTTGCACTTGTATTAGTGTGGAAAAAACACTTTTTGCACTTGTGATAGTGTTGAAAAACCCCTTTTCGCACTTGTGTTAGTGTTGAAAAAGCACTTTTCGCACTTGTGTTGGTGCAGGAAACCACTTTTGCACTTGTATTAGTGCGGAAAAAACACTTTTTGCACTTGTGATAGTGTTGAAAAACCACTTTTCGCACTTGTATTAGTGTGGAAAAAACACTTTTTGCACTTGTGATAGTGTTGAAAAACCACTTTTCGCACTTGTGTTGGTGCAGGAAACCACTTTGCACTTGTTTTGGTGCAGGAAACCACTTTTGCACTTGTATTAGTGTGGAAAAAACACTTTTTGCACTGGTGATAGTGTTGAAAAACCACTTTTCGCACTTGTGTTAGTGTTGAAAAACCACTTTTCGCACTTGTGTTAGTGTTGAAAAACCACTTTTCGCACTTGTGTTGGTGCAGGAAACCACTTTTGCACTTGTATTAGTGTGAAAAAAACACTTTTTGCACTTGTGATAGTGTTGAAAAACCACTTTTTGCACTTGTGTTAGTGTTGAAAAACCACTTTTCGCACTTGTGTTGGTGCAGAAAACCACTTTTGCACTTGTATTAGTGTGGAAAAAACACTTTTTGCACTTGTGATAGTGTTGAAAAACCACTTTTCGCACTTGTGTTGGTGCAGGAAACCACTTTTGCACTTGTATTAGTGTGGAAAAAATACTTTTTGCACTTGTGATAGTGTTGAAAAACCACTTTTCGCACTTGTGTTAGTGTTGAAAAACCACTTTTCGCACTTATGTTAGTGTTGAAAAACCACTTTTCGCACTTGTGTTGGTGCAGGAAACCACTTTTGCACTTGTATTAGTGTGGAAAAAACACTTTTTGCACTTGTGATAGTGTTGAAAAACCACTTTTCGCACTTGTGTTAGCATTGAAAAACCACTTTTCGCACTTGTGTTGGTGCATGAAACCACTTTTGCACTTGTATTAGTGTGGAAAAAACACTTTTTGCACTTGTGATAGTGTTGAAAAACCACTTTTCGCACTTGTCTTAGTGTTGAAAAACCACTTTTCGCACTTGTGTTAGTGTTGAAAAACCACTTTTCGCACTTGTGTTGGTGCAGGAAACCACTTTTGCACTTGTGTTGGTGCAGGAAACCACTTATGCACTTGTATTAGTGTGGAAAAAACACTTTTTGCACTTGTGATAGTGTTGAAAAACCACTTTTCGCACTTGTGTTAGTGCAGGAAACCACTTTTGTACTTGTATTAGTGTGGAAAAAACACTTTTTGCACTTGTGATAGTGTTGAAAAACCACTTTTCGCACTTGTGTTGGTGCAGGAAACCACTTTTGCACTTGTATTAGTGTGGAAAAAACACTTTTTGCACTTGTGATAGTGTTGAAAAACCACTTTTCGCACTTGTGTTAGTGTTGAAAAACCACTTTTCGCACTTGTGTTAGTGTTGAAAAACCACTTTTTGCACTTGTGTTGGTGCAGGAAACCACTTTTGCACTTGTATTAGTGTGGAAAAACACTTTTTGCACTTGTGATAGTGTTGAAAAACCACTTTTCGCACTTGTGTTAGTGTTGAAAAAACACTTTTCGCACTTGTGATAGTGTTGAAAAACCACTTTTCGCACTTGTGTTGGTGCAGGAAACCACTTTTGCACTTGTATTAGTGTGGAAAAAACACTTTTTGCACTTGTGATAGTGTTGAAAAACCCCTTTTCGCACTTGTGTTAGTGTTGAAAAAGCACTTTTCGCACTTGTGTTGGTGCAGGAAACCACTTTTGCACTTGTATTAGTGCGGAAAAAACACTTTTTGCACTTGTGATAGTGTTGAAAAACCACTTTTCGCACTTGTATTAGTGTGGAAAAAACACTTTTTGCACTTGTGATAGTGTTGAAAAACCACTTTTCGCACTTGTGTTGGTGCAGGAAACCACTTTGCACTTGTGTTGGTGCAGGAAACCACTTTTGCACTTGTATTAGTGTGGAAAAAACACTTTTTGCACTTGTGATAGTGTTGAAAAACCACTTTTCGCACTGGTGTTAGTGTTGGAAAACCACTTTTCGCACTTGTGTTAGTGTTGAAAAACCACTTTTCGCACTTGTGTTGGTGCGGGAAACCACTTTTGCACTTGTATTAGTGTGGAAAAAACACTTTTTGCACTTGTGATAGTGTTGAAAAACCACTTTTCGCACTTGTGTTGGTGCAGGAAACCACTTTTGCACTTGTGTTGGTGCAGGAAACCACTTTTGCACTTGTATTAGTTTGGAAAAAACACTTTTTGCACTTGTGATAGTGTTGAAAAACCACTTTTCGCACTTGTGTTAGCATTGAAAAACCACTTTTCGCACTTGTGTTGGTGCATGAAACCACTTTTGCACTTGTATTAGTGTGGAAAAAACACTTTTTGCACTTGTGATAGTGTTGAAAAACCACTTTTCGCACTTGTGTTAGTGTTGAAAAACCACTTTTCGCACTTGTGTTAGTGTTGAAAAACCACTTTTCGCACTTGTGTTGGTGCAGGAAACCACTTTTGCACTTGTGTTGGTGCAGGAAACCACTTTTGCACTTGTATTAGTGTGGAAAAAACACTTTTTGCACTTGTGATAGTGTTGAAAAACCACTTTTCGCACTTGTGTTAGTGCAGGAAACCACTTTTGTACTTGTATTAGTGTGGAAAAAACACTTTTTGCACTTGTGATAGTGTTGAAAAACCACTTTTCGCACTTGTGTTGGTGCAGGAAACCACTTTTGCACTTGTATTAGTGTGGAAAAAACACTTTTTGCACTTGTGATAGTGTTGAAAAACCACTTTTCGCACTTGTGTTGGTGCAGAAAACCACTTTTGCACTTGTATTAGTGTGGAAAAAACACTTTTTGCACTTGTGATAGTGTTGAAAAACCACTTTTCGCACTTGTGTTGGTGCAGGAAACCACTTTTGCACTTGTATTAGTGTGGAAAAAATACTTTTTGCACTTGTGATAGTGTTGAAAAACCACTTTTCGCACTTGTGTTAGTGTTGAAAAACCACTTTTCGCACTTATGTTAGTGTTGAAAAACCACTTTTCGCACTTGTGTTGGTGCAGGAAACCACTTTTGCACTTGTATTAGTGTGGAAAAAACACTTTTTGCACTTGTGATAGTGTTGAAAAACCACTTTTCGCACTTGTGTTAGTGTTGAAAAACCACTTTTCGCACTTGTGTTGGTGCAGGCATCCACTTTTGCACTTGTATTAGTGTGGAAAAAACACTTTTTGCACTTGTGATAGTGTTGAAAAACCACTTTTCGCACTTGTGTTAGTGTTGAAAAACCACTTTTCGCACTTGTGTTGGTGCAGGAAACCGCTTTTGCACTTGTATTAGTGTGGAAAAAACACTTTTTGCACTTGTGATAGTGTTGAAAAACCACTTTTTGCACTTGTGTTAGTGTTGAAAAACCACTTTTGCACTTGTGTTAGTGTTGAAAAACCACTTTTCGCACTTGTGTTGGTGCAGGAAACCACTTTTGCACTTGTATTCGTGTGGAAAAAACACTTTTTGCACTTGTGATAGTGTTGAAAAACCACTTTTCGCACTTGTGTTAGTGTTGAAAAACCACTTTTCGCACTTGTGTTGGTGCAGGAAACCACTTTTGCACTTGTATTAGTGTGGAAAAAACACTTTTTGCACTTGTGATAGTGTTGAAAAACCCCTTTTCGCACTTGTGTTAGTGTTGAAAAACCACTTTTCGCACTTGTGTTGGTGCAGGAAACCACTTTTGCACTTGTATTAGTGTGGAAAAAACACTTTTTGCACTTGTGATAGTGTTGAAAAACCACTTTTCGCACTTGTGTTAGTGTTGAAAAACCACTTTTCGCACTTGTGTTAGTGTTGAAAAACCACTTTTCGCACTTGTGTTGGTGCAGGAAACCACTTTTGCACTTGTATTATTGTGGAAAAAACACTTTTTGCACTTGTGATAGTGTTGAAAAACCACTTTTCGCACTTGTGTTAGTGTTGAAAAACCACTTTTCGCACTTGTGTTAGTGTTGAAAAACCACTTTTCGCACTTGTGTTGGTGCAGGAAACCACTTTTGCACTTGTATTAGTGTGGAAAAAACACTTTTTGCACTTGTGATAGTGTTGAAAAACCACTTTTCGCACTTGTGTTGGTGCAGGAAACCACTTTGCACTTGTGTTGGTGCAGGAAACCACTTTTGCACTTGTATTCGTGTGGAAAAAACACTTTTTGCACTGGTGATAGTGTTGAAAAACCACTTTTCGCACTTGTGTTAGTGTTGAAAAACGACTTTTCGCACTTGTGTTAGTGTTGAAAAACCACTTTTCGCACTTGTGTTGGTGCAGGAAACCACTTTTGCACTTGTATTAGTGTGGAAAAAACACTTTTTGCACTTGTGATAGTGTTGAAAAACCACTTTTCGCACTTGTGTTAGTGTTGAAAAACCACTTTTCGCACTTGTGTTGGTGCAGGAAACCACTTTTGCACTTGTATTAGTGTGGAAAAAACACTTTTTGCACTTGTGATAGTGTTGAAAAACCACTTTTCGCACTTGTGTTGGTGCAGGAAACCACTTTTGCACTTGTATTAGTGTGGAAAAAACACTTTTTGCACTTGTGATAGTGTTGAAAAACCACTTTTCGCACTTGTGTTAGTGTTGAAAAACCACTTTTCGCACTTATGTTAGTGTTGAAAAACCACTTTTCGCACTTGTGTTGGTGCAGGAAACCACTTTTGCACTTGTATTAGTGTGGAAAAAACACTTTTTGCACTTGTGATAGTGTTGAAAAACCACTTTTCGCACTGGTGTTAGTGTTGAAAAACCACTTTTCGCACATGTGTTAGTGTTGAAAAACCACTTTTCGCACTTGTGTTGGTGCGGGAAACCACTTTTGCACTTGTATTAGTGTGGAAAAAACACTTTTTGCACTTGTGATAGTGTTGAAAAACCACTTTTCGCACTTGTGTTGGTGCAGGAAACCACTTTTGCACTTGTGTTGGTGCAGGAAACCACTTTTGCACTTGTATTAGTTTGGAAAAAAACACTTTTTGCACTTGTGATAGTGTTGAAAAACCACTTTTTGCACTTGTGTTAGTGTTGAAAAACCACTTTTGCACTTGTGTTAGTGTTGAAAAACCACTTTTCGCACTTGTGTTGGTGCAGGAAACCACTTTTGCACTTGTATTAGTGTGGAAAAAACACTTTTTGCACTTGTGATAGTGTTGAAAAACCACTTTTCGCACTTGTGTTAGTGTTGAAAAACCACTTTTCGCACTTGTGTTGGTGCAGGAAACCACTTTTGCACTTGTATTAGTGTGGAAAAAACACTTTTTGCACTTGTGATAGTGTTGAAAAACCCCTTTTCGCACTTGTGTTAGTGTTGAAAAACCACTTTTCGCACTTGTGTTGGTGCAGGAAACCACTTTTGCACTTGTATTAGTGTGGAAAAAACACTTTTTGCACTTGTGATAGTGTTGAAAAACCACTTTTCGCACTTGTGTTAGTGTTGAAAAACCACTTTTCGCACTTGTGTTAGTGTTGAAAAACCACTTTTCGCACTTGTGTTGGTGCAGGAAACCACTTTTGCACTTGTATTAGTGTGGAAAAAACACTTTTTGCACTTGTGATAGTGTTGAAAAACCACTTTTCGCACTTGTGTTAGTGTTGAAAAACCACTTTTCGCACTTGTGTTAGTGTTGAAAAACCACTTTTCGCACTTGTGTTGGTGCAGGAAACCACTTTTGCACTTGTATTAGTGTGGAAAAAACACTTTTTGCACTTGTGATAGTGTTGAAAAACCACTTTTCGCACTTGTGTTGGTGCAGGAAACCACTTTGCACTTGTGTTGGTGCAGGAAACCACTTTTGCACTTGTATTAGTGTGGAAAAAAACACTTTTTGCACTGGTGATAGTGTTGAAAAACCACTTTTCGCACTTGTGTTAGTGTTGAAAAACGACTTTTCGCACTTGTGTTAGTGTTGAAAAACCACTTTTCGCACTTGTGTTGGTGCAGGAAACCACTTTTGCACTTGTATTAGTGTGGAAAAAACACTTTTTGCACTTGTGATAGTGTTGAAAAACCACTTTTCGCACTTGTGTTAGTGTTGAAAAACCACTTTTCGCACTTGTGTTGGTGCAGGAAACCACTTTTGCACTTGTATTAGTGTGGAAAAAACACTTTTTGCACTTGTGATAGTGTTGAAAAACCACTTTTCGCACTTGTGTTGGTGCAGGAAACCACTTTTGCACTTGTATTAGTGTGGAAAAAACACTTTTTGCACTTGTGATAGTGTTGAAAAACCACTTTTCGCACTTGTGTTAGTGTTGAAAAACCACTTTTCGCACTTGTGTTAGTGTTGAAAAACCACTTTTCGCACTTGTGTTGGTGCAGGAAACCACTTTTGCACTTGTATTAGTGTGGAAAAAACACTTTTTGCACTTGTGATAGTGTTGAAAAACCACTTTTCGCACTTGTGTTAGTGTTGAAAAACCACTTTTCGCACTTGTGTTAGTGTTGAAAAACCACTTTTCGCACTTGTGTTGGTGCAGGAAACCACTTTTGCACTTGTATTAGTGTGGAAAAAACACTTTTTGCACTTGTGATAGTGTTGAAAAACCACTTTTCGCACTTGTGTTGGTGCAGGAAACCACTTTGCACTTGTGTTGGTGCAGGAAACCACTTTTGCACTTGTATTAGTGTGGAAAAAAACACTTTTTGCACTGGTGATAGTGTTGAAAAACCACTTTTCGCACTTGTGTTAGTGTTGAAAAACGACTTTTCGCACTTGTGTTAGTGTTGAAAAACCACTTTTCGCACTTGTGTTGGTGCAGGAAACCACTTTTGCACTTGTATTAGTGTGGAAAAAACACTTTTTGCACTTGTGATAGTGTTGAAAAACCACTTTTCGCACTTGTGTTAGTGTTGAAAAACCACTTTTCGCACTTGTGTTGGTGCAGGAAACCACTTTTGCACTTGTATTAGTGTGGAAAAAACACTTTTTGCACTTGTGATAGTGTTGAAAAACCACTTTTCGCACTTGTGTTGGTGCAGGAAACCACTTTTGCACTTGTATTAGTGTGGAAAAAACACTTTTTGCACTTGTGATAGTGTTGAAAAACCACTTTTCGCACTTGTGTTAGTGTTGAAAAACCACTTTTCGCACTTATGTTAGTGTTGAAAAACCACTTTTCGCACTTGTGTTGGTGCAGGAAACCACTTTTGCACTTGTATTAGTGTGGAAAAAACACTTTTTGCACTTGTGATAGTGTTGAAAAACCACTTTTCGCACTGGTGTTAGTGTTGAAAAACCACTTTTCGCACATGTGTTAGTGTTGAAAAACCACTTTTCGCACTTGTGTTGGTGCGGGAAACCACTTTTGCACTTGTATTAGTGTGGAAAAAACACTTTTTGCACTTGTGATAGTGTTGAAAAACCACTTTTCGCACTTGTGTTAGTGTTGAAAAACCACTTTTCGCACTTGTGTTAGTGTTGAAAAACCACTTTTTGCACTTGTGTTGGTGCAGGAAACCACTTTTGCACTTGCATTAGTGTGGAAAAACACTTTTTGCACTTGTGATAGTGTTGAAAAACCACTTTTCGCACTTGTGTTAGTGTTGAAAAAACACTTTTCGCACTTGTGATAGTGTTGAAAAACCACTTTTCGCACTTGTGTTGGTGCAGGAAACCACTTTTGCACTTGTATTAGTGTGGAAAAAACACTTTTTGCACTTGTGATAGTGTTGAAAAACCCCTTTTCGCACTTGTGTTAGTGTTGAAAAAGCACTTTTCGCACTTGTGTTGGTGCAGGAAACCACTTTTGCACTTGTATTAGTGCGGAAAAAACACTTTTTGCACTTGTGATAGTGTTGAAAAACCACTTTTCGCACTTGTATTAGTGTGGAAAAAACACTTTTTGCACTTGTGATAGTGTTGAAAAACCACTTTTCGCACTTGTGTTGGTGCAGGAAACCACTTTGCACTTGTGTTGGTGCAGGAAACCACTTTTGCACTTGTATTAGTGTGGAAAAAACACTTTTTGCACTTGTGATAGTGTTGAAAAACCACTTTTCGCACTGGTGTTAGTGTTGAAAAACCACTTTTCGCACTTGTGTTAGTGTTGAAAAACCACTTTTCGCACTTGTGTTGGTGCGGGAAACCACTTTTGCACTTGTATTAGTGTGGAAAAAACACTTTTTGCACTTGTGATAGTGTTGAAAAACCACTTTTCGCACTTGTGTTGGTGCAGGAAACCACTTTTGCACTTGTGTTGGTGCAGGAAACCACTTTTGCACTTGTATTAGTTTGGAAAAAACACTTTTTGCACTTGTGATAGTGTTGAAAAACCACTTTTCGCACTTGTGTTAGCATTGAAAAACCACTTTTCGCACTTGTGTTGGTGCATGAAACCACTTTTGCACTTGTATTAGTGTGGAAAAAACACTTTTTGCACTTGTGATAGTGTTGAAAAACCACTTTTCGCACTTGTGTTAGTGTTGAAAAACCACTTTTCGCACTTGTGTTAGTGTTGAAAAACCACTTTTCGCACTTGTGTTGGTGCAGGAAACCACTTTTGCACTTGTGTTGGTGCAGGAAACCACTTTTGCACTTGTATTAGTGTGGAAAAAACACTTTTTGCACTTGTGATAGTGTTGAAAAACCACTTTTCGCACTTGTGTTAGTGCAGGAAACCACTTTTGTACTTGTATTAGTGTGGAAAAAACACTTTTTGCACTTGTGATAGTGTTGAAAAACCACTTTTCGCACTTGTGTTGGTGCAGGAAACCACTTTTGCACTTGTATTAGTGTGGAAAAAACACTTTTTGCACTTGTGATAGTGTTGAAAAACCACTTTTCGCACTTGTGTTGGTGCAGAAAACCACTTTTGCACTTGTATTAGTGTGGAAAAAACACTTTTTGCACTTGTGATAGTGTTGAAAAACCACTTTTCGCACTTGTGTTGGTGCAGGAAACCACTTTTGCACTTGTATTAGTGTGGAAAAAATACTTTTTGCACTTGTGATAGTGTTGAAAAACCACTTTTCGCACTTGTGTTAGTGTTGAAAAACCACTTTTCGCACTTATGTTAGTGTTGAAAAACCACTTTTCGCACTTGTGTTGGTGCAGGAAACCACTTTTGCACTTGTATTAGTGTGGAAAAAACACTTTTTGCACTTGTGATAGTGTTGAAAAACCACTTTTCGCACTTGTGTTAGTGTTGAAAAACCACTTTTCGCACTTGTGTTGGTGCAGGCATCCACTTTTGCACTTGTATTAGTGTGGAAAAAACACTTTTTGCACTTGTGATAGTGTTGAAAAACCACTTTTCGCACTTGTGTTAGTGTTGAAAAACCACTTTTCGCACTTGTGTTGGTGCAGGAAACCGCTTTTGCACTTGTATTAGTGTGGAAAAAACACTTTTTGCACTTGTGATAGTGTTGAAAAACCACTTTTTGCACTTGTGTTAGTGTTGAAAAACCACTTTTGCACTTGTGTTAGTGTTGAAAAACCACTTTTCGCACTTGTGTTGGTGCAGGAAACCACTTTTGCACTTGTATTCGTGTGGAAAAAACACTTTTTGCACTTGTGATAGTGTTGAAAAACCACTTTTCGCACTTGTGTTAGTGTTGAAAAACCACTTTTCGCACTTGTGTTGGTGCAGGAAACCACTTTTGCACTTGTATTAGTGTGGAAAAAACACTTTTTGCACTTGTGATAGTGTTGAAAAACCCCTTTTCGCACTTGTGTTAGTGTTGAAAAACCACTTTTCGCACTTGTGTTGGTGCAGGAAACCACTTTTGCACTTGTATTAGTGTGGAAAAAACACTTTTTGCACTTGTGATAGTGTTGAAAAACCACTTTTCGCACTTGTGTTAGTGTTGAAAAACCACTTTTCGCACTTGTGTTAGTGTTGAAAAACCACTTTTCGCACTTGTGTTGGTGCAGGAAACCACTTTTGCACTTGTATTATTGTGGAAAAAACACTTTTTGCACTTGTGATAGTGTTGAAAAACCACTTTTCGCACTTGTGTTAGTGTTGAAAAACCACTTTTCGCACTTGTGTTAGTGTTGAAAAACCACTTTTCGCACTTGTGTTGGTGCAGGAAACCACTTTTGCACTTGTATTAGTGTGGAAAAAACACTTTTTGCACTTGTGATAGTGTTGAAAAACCACTTTTCGCACTTGTGTTGGTGCAGGAAACCACTTTGCACTTGTGTTGGTGCAGGAAACCACTTTTGCACTTGTATTCGTGTGGAAAAAACACTTTTTGCACTGGTGATAGTGTTGAAAAACCACTTTTCGCACTTGTGTTAGTGTTGAAAAACGACTTTTCGCACTTGTGTTAGTGTTGAAAAACCACTTTTCGCACTTGTGTTGGTGCAGGAAACCACTTTTGCACTTGTATTAGTGTGGAAAAAACACTTTTTGCACTTGTGATAGTGTTGAAAAACCACTTTTCGCACTTGTGTTAGTGTTGAAAAACCACTTTTCGCACTTGTGTTGGTGCAGGAAACCACTTTTGCACTTGTATTAGTGTGGAAAAAACACTTTTTGCACTTGTGATAGTGTTGAAAAACCACTTTTCGCACTTGTGTTGGTGCAGGAAACCACTTTTGCACTTGTATTAGTGTGGAAAAAACACTTTTTGCACTTGTGATAGTGTTGAAAAACCACTTTTCGCACTTGTGTTAGTGTTGAAAAACCACTTTTCGCACTTATGTTAGTGTTGAAAAACCACTTTTCGCACTTGTGTTGGTGCAGGAAACCACTTTTGCACTTGTATTAGTGTGGAAAAAACACTTTTTGCACTTGTGATAGTGTTGAAAAACCACTTTTCGCACTGGTGTTAGTGTTGAAAAACCACTTTTCGCACATGTGTTAGTGTTGAAAAACCACTTTTCGCACTTGTGTTGGTGCGGGAAACCACTTTTGCACTTGTATTAGTGTGGAAAAAACACTTTTTGCACTTGTGATAGTGTTGAAAAACCACTTTTCGCACTTGTGTTGGTGCAGGAAACCACTTTTGCACTTGTGTTGGTGCAGGAAACCACTTTTGCACTTGTATTAGTTTGGAAAAAAACACTTTTTGCACTTGTGATAGTGTTGAAAAACCACTTTTCGCACTTGTGTTAGTGTTGAAAAACCACTTTTGCACTTGTGTTAGTGTTGAAAAACCACTTTTCGCACTTGTGTTGGTGCAGGAAACCACTTTTGCACTTGTATTAGTGTGGAAAAAACACTTTTTGCACTTGTGATAGTGTTGAAAAACCACTTTTCGCACTTGTGTTAGTGTTGAAAAACCACTTTTCGCACTTGTGTTGGTGCAGGAAACCACTTTTGCACTTGTATTAGTGTGGAAAAAACACTTTTTGCACTTGTGATAGTGTTGAAAAACCCCTTTTCGCACTTGTGTTAGTGTTGAAAAACCACTTTTCGCACTTGTGTTGGTGCAGGAAACCACTTTTGCACTTGTATTAGTGTGGAAAAAACACTTTTTGCACTTGTGATAGTGTTGAAAAACCACTTTTCGCACTTGTGTTAGTGTTGAAAAACCACTTTTCGCACTTGTGTTAGTGTTGAAAAACCACTTTTCGCACTTGTGTTGGTGCAGGAAACCACTTTTGCACTTGTATTAGTGTGGAAAAAACACTTTTTGCACTTGTGATAGTGTTGAAAAACCACTTTTCGCACTTGTGTTGGTGCAGGAAACCACTTTGCACTTGTGTTGGTGCAGGAAACCACTTTTGCACTTGTATTCGTGTGGAAAAAACACTTTTTGCACTGGTGATAGTGTTGAAAAACCACTTTTCGCACTTGTGTTAGTGTTGAAAAACGACTTTTCGCACTTGTGTTAGTGTTGAAAAACCACTTTTCGCACTTGTGTTGGTGCAGGAAACCACTTTTGCACTTGTATTAGTGTGGAAAAAACACTTTTTGCACTTGTGATAGTGTTGAAAAACCACTTTTCGCACTTGTGTTAGTGTTGAAAAACCACTTTTCGCACTTGTGTTGGTGCAGGAAACCACTTTTGCACTTGTATTAGTGTGGAAAAAACACTTTTTGCACTTGTGATAGTGTTGAAAAACCACTTTTCGCACTTGTGTTGGTGCAGGAAACCACTTTTGCACTTGTATTAGTGTGGAAAAAACACTTTTTGCACTTGTGATAGTGTTGAAAAACCACTTTTCGCACTTGTGTTAGTGTTGAAAAACCACTTTTCGCACTTATGTTAGTGTTGAAAAACCACTTTTCGCACTTGTGTTGGTGCAGGAAACCACTTTTGCACTTGTATTAGTGTGGAAAAAACACTTTTTGCACTTGTGATAGTGTTGAAAAACCACTTTTCGCACTGGTGTTAGTGTTGAAAAACCACTTTTCGCACATGTGTTAGTGTTGAAAAACCACTTTTCGCACTTGTGTTGGTGCGGGAAACCACTTTTGCACTTGTATTAGTGTGGAAAAAACACTTTTTGCACTTGTGATAGTGTTGAAAAACCACTTTTCGCACTTGTGTTGGTGCAGGAAACCACTTTTGCACTTGTGTTGGTGCAGGAAACCACTTTTGCACTTGTATTAGTTTGGAAAAAAACACTTTTTGCACTTGTGATAGTGTTGAAAAACCACTTTTCGCACTTGTGTTAGTGTTGAAAAACCACTTTTGCACTTGTGTTAGTGTTGAAAAACCACTTTTCGCACTTGTGTTGGTGCAGGAAACCACTTTTGCACTTGTATTAGTGTGGAAAAAACACTTTTTGCACTTGTGATAGTGTTGAAAAACCACTTTTCGCACTTGTGTTAGTGTTGAAAAACCACTTTTCGCACTTGTGTTGGTGCAGGAAACCACTTTTGCACTTGTATTAGTGTGGAAAAAACACTTTTTGCACTTGTGATAGTGTTGAAAAACCCCTTTTCGCACTTGTGTTAGTGTTGAAAAACCACTTTTCGCACTTGTGTTGGTGCAGGAAACCACTTTTGCACTTGTATTAGTGTGGAAAAAACACTTTTTGCACTTGTGATAGTGTTGAAAAACCACTTTTCGCACTTGTGTTAGTGTTGAAAAACCACTTTTCGCACTTGTGTTAGTGTTGAAAAACCACTTTTCGCACTTGTGTTGGTGCAGGAAACCACTTTTGCACTTGTATTAGTGTGGAAAAAACACTTTTTGCACTTGTGATAGTGTTGAAAAACCACTTTTCGCACTTGTGTTAGTGTTGAAAAACCACTTTTCGCACTTGTGTTAGTGTTGAAAAACCACTTTTCGCACTTGTGTTGGTGCAGGAAACCACTTTTGCACTTGTATTAGTGTGGAAAAAACACTTTTTGCACTTGTGATAGTGTTGAAAAACCACTTTTCGCACTTGTGTTGGTGCAGGAAACCACTTTGCACTTGTATTGGTGCAGGAAACCACTTTTGCACTTGTATTAGTGTGGAAAAAAACACTTTTTGCACTGGTGATAGTGTTGAAAAACCACTTTTCGCACTTGTGTTAGTGTTGAAAAACGACTTTTCGCACTTGTGTTAGTGTTGAAAAACCACTTTTCGCACTTGTGTTGGTGCAGGAAACCACTTTTGCACTTGTATTAGTGTGGAAAAAACACTTTTTGCACTTGTGATAGTGTTGAAAAACCACTTTTCGCACTTGTGTTAGTGTTGAAAAACCACTTTTCGCACTTGTGTTGGTGCAGGAAACCACTTTTGCACTTGTATTAGTGTGGAAAAAACACTTTTTGCACTTGTGATAGTGTTGAAAAACCACTTTTCGCACTTGTGTTGGTGCAGGAAACCACTTTTGCACTTGTATTAGTGTGGAAAAAACACTTTTTGCACTTGTGATAGTGTTGAAAAACCACTTTTCGCACTTGTGTTAGTGTTGAAAAACCACTTTTCGCACTTATGTTAGTGTTGAAAAACCACTTTTCACACTTGTGTTGGTGCAGGAAACCACTTTTGCACTTGTATTAGTGTGGAAAAAACACTTTTTGCACTTGTGATAGTGTTGAAAAACCACTTTTCGCACTGGTGTTAGTGTTGAAAAACCACTTTTCGCACATGTGTTAGTGTTGAAAAACCACTTTTCGCACTTGTGTTGGTGCGGGAAACCACTTTTGCACTTGTATTAGTGTGGAAAAAACACTTTTTGCACTTGTGATAGTGTTGAAAAACCACTTTTCGCACTTGTGTTGGTGCAGGAAACCACTTTTGCACTTGTGTTGGTGCAGGAAACCACTTTTGCACTTGTATTAGTTTGGAAAAAAACACTTTTTGCACTTGTGATAGTGTTGAAAAACCACTTTTCGCACTTGTGTTAGCGTTGAAAAACCACTTTTCGCACTTGTGTTGGTGCATGAAACCACTTTTGCACTTGTATTAGTGTGGAAAAAACACTTTTTGCACTTGTGATAGTGTTGAAAAACCACTTTTCGCACTTGTGTTAGTGTTGAAAAACCACTTTTCGCACTTGTGTTAGTGTTGAAAAACCACTTTTCGCACTTGTGTTGGTGCAGGAAACCACTTTTGCACTTGTATTAGTGTGGAAAAAACACTTTTTGCACTTGTGATAGTGTTGAAAAACCCCTTTTCGCACTTGTGTTAGTGTTGAAAAACCACTTTTCGCACTTGTGTTGGTGCAGGAAACCACTTTTGCACTTGTATTAGTGTGGAAAAAACACTTTTTGCACTTGTGATAGTGTTGAAAAACCACTTTTCGCACTTGTGTTAGTGTTGAAAAACCACTTTTCGCACTTGTGTTAGTGTTGAAAAACCACTTTTCGCACTTGTGTTGGTGCAGGAAACCACTTTTGCACTTGTATTATTGTGGAAAAAACACTTTTTGCACTTGTGATAGTGTTGAAAAACCACTTTTCGCACTTGTGTTAGTGTTGAAAAATCACTTTTCGCACTTGTTAGTGTTGAAAAAAAACCACTTTTCGCACTTGTGTTGGTGCAGGAAACCACTTTTGCACTTGTATTAGTGTGGAAAAAACACTTTTTGCACTTGTGATAGTGTTGAAAAACCACTTTTCGCACTTGTGTTGGTGCAGGAAACCACTTTGCACTTGTGTTGGTGCAGGAAACCACTTTTGCACTTGTATTAGTGTGGAAAAAACACTTTTTGCACTGGTGATAGTGTTGAAAAACCACTTTTCGCACTTGTGTTAGTGTTGAAAAACGACTTTTCGCACTTGTGTTAGTGTTGAAAAACCACTTTTGCACTTGTGTTGGTGCAGGAAACCACTTTTGCACTTGTATTAGTGTGGAAAAAACACTTTTTGCACTTGTGATAGTGTTGAAAAACCACTTTTCGCACTTGTGTTAGTGTTGAAAAACCACTTTTCGCACTTGTGTTGGTGCAGGAAACCACTTTTGCACTTGTATTAGTGTGGAAAAAACACTTTTTGCACTTGTGATAGTGTTGAAAAACCACTTTTCGCACTTGTGTTGGTGCAGGAAACCACTTTTGCACTTGTATTAGTGTGGAAAAAACACTTTTTGCACTTGTGATAGTGTTGAAAAACCACTTTTCGCACTTGTGTTAGTGTTGAAAAACCACTTTTCGCACTTATGTTAGTGTTGAAAAACCACTTTTCGCACTTGTGTTGGTGCAGGAAACCACTTTTGCACTTGTATTAGTGTGGAAAAAACACTTTTTGCACTTGTGATAGTGTTGAAAAACCACTTTTCGCACTGGTGTTAGTGTTGAAAAACCACTTTTCGCACATGTGTTAGTGTTGAAAAACCACTTTTCGCACTTGTGTTGGTGCGGGAAACCACTTTTGCACTTGTATTAGTGTGGAAAAAACACTTTTTGCACTTGTGATAGTGTTGAAAAACCACTTTTCGCACTTGTGTTGGTGCAGGAAACCACTTTTGCACTTGTGTTGGTGCAGGAAACCACTTTTGCACTTGTATTAGTTTGGAAAAAAACACTTTTTGCACTTGTGATAGTGTTGAAAAACCACTTTTCGCACTTGTGTTAGTGTTGAAAAACCACTTTTCGCACTTGTGTTGGTGCAGGAAACCGCTTTTGCACTTGTATTAGTGTGGAAAAAACACTTTTTGCACTTGTGATAGTGTTGAAAAACCACTTTTTGCACTTGTGTTAGTGTTGAAAAACCACTTTTGCACTTGTGTTAGTGTTGAAAAACCACTTTTCGCACTTGTGTTGGTGCAGGAAACCACTTTTGCACTTGTATTAGTGTGGAAAAAACACTTTTTGCACTTGTGATAGTGTTGAAAAACCACTTTTCGCACTTGTGTTAGTGTTGAAAAACCACTTTTCGCACTTGTGTTGGTGCAGGAAACCACTTTTGCACTTGTATTAGTGTGGAAAAAACACTTTTTGCACTTGTGATAGTGTTGAAAAACCCCTTTTCGCACTTGTGTTAGTGTTGAAAAACCACTTTTCGCACTTGTGTTGGTGCAGGAAACCACTTTTGCACTTGTATTAGTGTGGAAAAAACACTTTTTGCACTTGTGATAGTGTTGAAAAACCACTTTTTGCACTTGTGTTAGTGTTGAAAAACCACTTTTCGCACTTGTGTTAGTGTTGAAAAACCACTTTTCGCACTTGTGTTGGTGCAGGAAACCACTTTTGCACTTGTATTAGTGTGGAAAAAACACTTTTTGCACTTGTGATAGTGTTGAAAAACCACTTTTCGCACTTGTGTTAGTGTTGAAAAACCACTTTTCGCACTTGTGTTAGTGTTGAAAAACCACTTTTCGCACTTGTGTTGGTGCAGGAAACCACTTTTGCACTTGTATTAGTGTGGAAAAAACACTTTTTGCACTTGTGATAGTGTTGAAAAACCACTTTTCGCACTTGTGTTGGTGCAGGAAACCACTTTGCACTTGTGTTGGTGCAGGAAACCACTTTTGCACTTGTATTAGTGTGGAAAAAAACACTTTTTGCACTGGTGATAGTGTTGAAAAACCACTTTTCGCACTTGTGTTAGTGTTGAAAAACGACTTTTCGCACTTGTGTTAGTGTTGAAAAACCACTTTTCGCACTTGTGTTGGTGCAGGAAACCACTTTTGCACTTGTATTAGTGTGGAAAAAACACTTTTTGCACTTGTGATAGTGTTGAAAAACCACTTTTCGCACTTGTGTTAGTGTTGAAAAACCACATTTCGCACTTGTGTTGGTGCAGGAAACCACTTTTGCACTTGTATTAGTGTGGAAAAAACACTTTTTGCACTTGTGATAGTGTTGAAAAACCACTTTTCGCACTTGTGTTGGTGCAGGAAACCACTTTTGCACTTGTATTAGTGTGGAAAAAACACTTTTTGCACTTGTGATAGTGTTGAAAAACCACTTTTCACACTTGTGTTAGTGTTGAAAAACCACTTTTCGCACTTATGTTAGTGTTGAAAAACCACTTTTCGCACTTGTGTTGGTGCAGGAAACCACTTTTGCACTTGTATTAGTGTGGAAAAAACACTTTTTGCACTTGTGATAGTGTTGAAAAACCACTTTTCGCACTGGTGTTAGTGTTGAAAAACCACTTTTCGCACATGTGTTAGTGTTGAAAAACCACTTTTCGCACTTGTGTTGGTGCGGGAAACCACTTTTGCACTTGTATTAGTGTGGAAAAAACACTTTTTGCACTTGTGATAGTGTTGAAAAACCACTTTTCGCACTTGTGTTGGTGCAGGAAAACACTTTTGCACTTGTGTTGGTGCAGGAAACCACTTTTGCACTTGTATTAGTTTGGAAAAAAACACTTTTTGCACTTGTGATAGTGTTGAAAAACCACTTTTCGCACTTGTGTTAGCGTTGAAAAACCACTTTTCGCACTTGTGTTGGTGCATGAAACCACTTTTGCACTTGTATTAGTGTGGAAAAAACACTTTTTGCACTTGTGATAGTGTTGCAAAACCACTTTTCGCACTTGTGTTAGTGTTGAAAAACCACTTTTCGCACTTGTGTTAGTGTAGAAAAACCACTTTTCGCACTTGTGTTGGTGCAGGAAACCACTTTTGCACTTGTATTAGTGTGGAAAAAACACTTTTTGCACTTGTGATAGTGTTGAAAAACCACTTTTCGCACTTGTGTTAGTGTTGAAAAACCACTTTTCGCACTTGTGTTAGTGTTGAAAAACCACTTTTCGCACTTGTGTTGGTGCAGGAAACCACTTTTGCACTTGTGTTGGTGCAGGAAACCACTTTTGCACTTGTATTAGTGTGGAAAAAACACTTTTTGCACTTGTGATAGTGTTGAAAAACCACTTTTCGCACTTGTGTTAGTGCAGGAAACCACTTTTGTACTTGTATTAGTGTGGAAAAAAACACTTTTTGCACTTGTGATAGTGTTGAAAAACCACTTTTCGCACTTGTGTTGGTGCAGGAAACCACTTTTGCACTTGTATTAGTGTGGAAAAAACACTTTTTGCACTTGTGATAGTGTTGAAAAACCACTTTTCGCACTTGTGTTAGTGTTGAAAAACCACTTTTCGCACTTGTGTTAGTGTTGAAAAACCACTTTTTGCACTTGTGTTGGTGCAGGAAACCACTTTTGCACTTGTATTAGTGTGGAAAAAAACACTTTTTGCACTTGTGATAGTGTTGAAAAATCACTTTTCGCACTTGTGTTAGTGTTGAAAAACCACTTTTCGCACTTGTGTTAGTGTTGAAAAACCACTTTTCGCACTTGTGTTGGTGCAGGAAACCACTTTTGCACTTGTATTAGTGTGGAAAAAACACTTTTTGCACTTGTGATAGTGTTGAAAAACCACTTTTCGCACTTGTGTTAGTGTTGAAAAACCACTTTTCGCACTTGTGTTGGTGCAGGAAACCACTTTTGCACTTGTATTAGTGTGGAAAAAACACTTTTTGCACTTGTGATAGTGTTGAAAAACCACTTTTCGCACTTATGTTAGTGTTGAAAAACCACTTTTCGCACTTGTGTTAGTGTTGAAAAACCACTTTTCGCACTTGTGTTGGTGCAGGAAACCACTTTTGCACTTGTATTAGTGTGGAAAAAACACTTTTTGCACTTGTGATAGTGTTGAAAAACCACTTTTTGCACTTGTGTTAGTGTTGAAAAACCACTTTTGCACTTGTGTTAGTGTTGAAAAACCACTTTTCGCACTTGTGTTGGTGCAGGAAACCACTTTTGCACTTGTATTAGTGTGGAAAAAACACTTTTTGCATTTGTGATAGTGTTGAAAAACCACTTTTCGCACTTGTGTTAGTGTTGAAAAACCACTTTTCGCACTTGTGTTAGCATTGAAAAACCACTTTTCGCACTTGTGTTGGTGCATGAAACCACTTTTGCACTTGTATTAGTGTGGAAAAAACACTTTTTGCACTTGTGATAGTGTTGAAAAACCACTTTTCGCACTTGTGTTAGTGTTGAAAAACCACTTTTCTCACTTGTGTTAGTGTTGAAAAACCACTTTTCGCACTTGTGTTGGTGCAGGAAACCACTTTTGCACTTGTATTAGTGTGGAAAAAACACTTTTTGCACTTGTGATAGTGTTGAAAAACCACTTTTCGCACTTGTGTTAGTGTTGAAAAACCACTTTTCGCACTTGTGTTAGTGTTGAAAAACCACTTTTCGCACTTGTGTTAGTGTTGAAAAACCACTTTTCGCACTTGTGTTGGTGCAGGAAACCACTTTTGCACTTGTGTTGGTGCAGGAAACCACTTTTGCACTTGTATTAGTGTGGAAAAAACACTTTTTGCACTTGTGATAGTGTTGAAAAACCACTTTTCGCACTTGTGTTAGTGCAGGAAACCACTTTTGTACTTGTATTAGTGTGGAAAAAACACTTTTTGCACTTGTGAT